>NW_010419077.1:98242-115854 GCF_000710305.1 Buceros rhinoceros silvestris
TTCCTGCTGCTGAACAATCAATTCCTAAAAAGAAAATAAAAGCAAAATTCAGATAAAAATTACTACTTGATGAGATTGCTTTTTTGTTCTGCAACTTGGTATTTACAAAATGTTGTAAAACATCTCAATGCCACTCTCAAAAATTTAAGAAACGAGACTGTGTCCACCTTTTCCAAGTAACTCAGATATAATACCTCCTTACTTTCAGCATCCAAGTTTTCCAATCAACTCCTATCATTGATATTTGCAGTTGGGCTACAACTAGAAAATTGTTTGTCCTTTTCTCACTATTTTTCTTAAAATCAGTACTGATGATGGAATTCGTAATTTCTGCTTGAGAAGCTGAACTAATCACCACAGTTTCTTCACAGTCCAGAAGAAAGACAGGTAGGCCCTGACAGGTGATCCACCTCATCCTAAGACAGCTAGGAAGCACTGGTCTCAAAATACGCCTGTCTCTCAGTACAAACTACACAGAGAAACTTTCTATGACACTGCGCCTGAAGCTAGAAAATCCCAGAGAACATAGAAATCTTACTGCTTTCCTTAACTTTAGGATTAGTGAAGTCACAAAATTTTACAAAGACCAGTTCATTTTTCTGATGCATTCAGACATACAACAAGAAAAACAACAACAACAACAACAAACATTTGGGTTTGCTTCTGTACACAGGAAGGACACTTTCTGCTCAAGTGAACTACAAAAATTGCTGGGGTTTGTTTTTCCCTTTTGTTTGCTTTTTACAATGATGAAACATTTAAGCACTATAGTGGTTTTTAGAACCTGCATGTCAGTCCCCAAATTTAAAAGGAAAATAATAAATATAACTTGTTCTTAAAATAATAAATACAAAAAGACACAAGCACTTAGTTTTAGTCAATTGCTCTGTTTATTTTTCAGGCATTTCTACAATTGATTAAGGTACCGGCAAGCTTTTTTTATTGTATTATTCCATCCTCAAGCTCTTTAATAGTTAAATTGTATCTGTAACCAATGGAGCCAGACTGAGAAACATTTCAGGTAAGTAAAATGAATCAAACCAACCTGGGAGAGTTTTTCATTTGCAGCCTTCATCTCCATATATTTAGCTTGATTTTCCTCTGACATGTCTTTTATTATGTCATCTGCTACAACCTTCTCACGTTCGATATCTTCTTCTACAGACTGAATTAATTTTTCTGTGCTGTAAGAACAGAACACCTTTGTAACTTTTACTAGTCGATGTTTATTTTAAGCACTCATTTCAAACTCAGGTGTTCCTTCAGCCTCACTGAAATGACCCTTTAACACAAAAATTCCACAGACTCTGGAAAACGGGAGTTACCTACTTGTATCTAACCTACTTGGAGCTGGAATAGCTATGTAGACATTCACACCATGTAATGCAGAGGACGATGAATTCTTTGTCTTCCCACTACTCACACAGTACTTGCCAAGACTCCCACCCTTTCTACCTGCATAATCCCCCAGACTGGCAAAAGCATGCTACTCCCTCTTGGTTGCTCCCAATCAGTGAATTCCTGGAATAAGAACAGGAAGTTAGAAATAAAGAAGCTTGTATGTGATTTCTGACTGCACGTAAAGGAAATGTATTATACAGATACCAAGACTTGATGGTACTGGATAATGATGATAAGACAACTCTCTTTTTTTCAATGAATCACTGGATTCCTTAGGAATGGAGAGTGGCTTCAGAGTCTTAGGCAGTGTGGAGCTTCTTCGCCCTGCAAGGACTAAGAAATTAGTCATTTGTGACATTCTTTATTCATGACTTTAATCTCTTTATAAAAAAGTCAATGGGCTGCAACCATAAAAACTTCTCTGCAGCTATAGTGAGCCTCCTGCAAATGTACTAGCAGATTCAAGGAAGACATGAAGAGCTGCTCCCACAATTTCATGTAATGTCTGGTAATTTCTACAAAATTCCTAAATGTAGAGAGTCAGTTTGAGAACATAGCTAAAGCGTAAGGAAATTAACAAAGACTCCTGAGACCCTGAAGAGCATACCTTCCTTCCCCTCACAGTTCAGGAAAGATTGTTTAAACTGTTTGCTTGTGAAAGTGCTAGCAGAGTGACAGCAGAGTGACTTCTGCTATTAATAACATCAGCTGGATATCTTTCTTCAGGAGTTATTTTTCTTCTATTTTCCATTAACTCTTCCTGAGTTGCAAGATGTCAAAAATTTTAAATTATATAACTAACACTACTGGAGCAGTGACCACAGCCAAGAATGCCCTCAGGCTTGAAAGATAAAACAAGATAGTGGAACCGCACAAGAATAACCTCAAGTTAAAGGAATAATGAAAATTTAATAGAATCAGAGAAGAGCTAATGTTGGAAAGGACTTCTGAAGGTCATCTAGTCCAGTTAATGAACAGTCAACTAGAGCAGTTTGTCAGTGTCTTGTTCAGTCAGGTTTTGAGTACCTAGAAGGAGGAAGACTCCACAACCTGTCTGGGGAATATTTTGATGTTGGATTACTCTTACAGTGACAAGAGTTCTTCTCAAATTCAGTGGAATTTCCTGTCTTCAATTTGTTGCCATCGTCTCTTGTCCTGCTCTTGGGCATCACTGAGAGAGACTGGCTCCATTTTCCTTGCTCCTGCTCATCAGTTATCTACTTTGATAAGATACCCACTAAGCGTTCTCTTCCAGAGATCAAACAATTCCAGCTTCCTCAGCCTTTCCTCATAGTTCTCATCACTACTAGTTTCACCACTTCATAGCAAAGAAACAAAGTGATGATCTCCCACTTTCCACAGCAAACTTGGAGTGCACTGGGACTGCCCCAGAAACACTGCATAGTTGTAATACGACGTTAAATGGAACATCCTCTTGAGAGTAAAAATGGTTTGTTCAGACCCAGTTCAAAGAGTAAGGCCCTCACTATAAGTACACTAGTTTATGAATGGATAATTACGTTACACTTGCTGGTGTGAAGGAGTAATTCTTAAAGTGAAGGATGTTCTTAACCTATGAGAGTAGTTTGATTCAAGTTCCTCCGGAAGACACAGAGCTCTGAGTTGGCAGGGAGCTTTCATGTTACGTCTTCACTGAAGGCTCCTCATCCCTCAGTCTGGGCCTATGAAATGTGTTAGCAGTGACAGTTTCTCTCAAATCAAGCCCAGCTGAAGAGATGACAGAATGAAAACAGAGAAATTGCAATGAAGAATTCAAGAAACTGCTGAAGTTGCTGATTTCCAGAACAGATTTCCACACTAGATGTAATTCAGATGGAGAGACTGTCAGTACTGATCATAGGGCATCTGTCTTTAAGTACAAACTACTGCCTTTTCCTGGAGATCACTGGGGCATTTAGGGAGGGAGAAGAGAATGTTGCTTGCTACATTTCTCCCGTGTTCCAAAACACCACGTGGAAGCAGCTGCCACTGTTGAGAGCAGTGGTGTCTCCAAGCTCTACTGTTTTTTTTTCTCATCTGTGCCTGAGACCGCAAGTATACACGGCAGAGTAAGGAAAAAAGCCTACTTTTCCAGCCCCACCAATGTGAAGTGTGTGTAGACACATAACAGAATAGCCTCTCTACCTTAGGCAAGTCTCTTCTTTTTTACATGATATGGACTCCTGGATAAATACTTCAAGGCGTTCTACTGCATCCTTGAGACTACAAATTTCTGACGTAGCTCTGATGCATCTTCTCTGGTAGAAACCTTTTGAAAGAAGCTTGAAACTCAGTGATTTTCTAAGAGGCAATAAGAGTATCAGCAATGGCTGTCACAGGAAGACAATTCATTTCCACAAGTAAATTGAAGACTAGTTATCGAGCTGAATCAGGGATGAGGCTTCAAAAAGTTGCAGAATGCTCTGACATATCAAGCAAAAATCGAAATGGCAATAACGCCACAGAGGGATAGTGAAATTAAATGTTTTACTACAGTTGCATATTTGAGAAGAATGGCGGATATACAAAAACTTTGTAGTCTGATGCTGTGCACTGGACAGAGTGAGCACCAATGCAAGAAAAAATTTACTGGATGTAGTGTTTGTGTACCAATGTAATGCCTTTTTCAACCTGCAAATAGACATGCTCTCAAATGACAGCAAGTATCGTTTGTTTTCAGAATTTCTTCCTGACATATAGCCTGTATTACAGATGTCCTTAAGTGCTTGCAATTCTTTGTAAATAATGTGTAAATACTGAGCTTTATGTATCACACCCTGCAGCTTCACTGATTATATGTTTCCAAAACACAAGAATTAACACAGATTTAATTAACTACTAGAGACCTTTACTTCAGGATGCAAATATATTGAAATTTTCTTCATCTGATGACTGATCACATAAAAAATGCAGGTCTTTTTCTGTCTCCAGTATTTCTTTAATTGATTATAACCCAACTTGCTTGTAAATTCCCTGTGGCATTTTAACTCAGTGCCTCTTATATGATCTGCAACTTGAAATTTGAGCATAATGCTATTATGCTTCCCTATTGGCTGCAGATCCAATTAAATCCAAGATGATTACAAGACGTTGCTTAACCTAGTCAATCTTTTGCTAAGGATCTTCTAGGGTTTTGTTTTTTTTTTTTTTTTTAACTGCCTGCTGGTTCATCAGGTACAAAGGTCAAACAGAATCGAAGTGCTGTTGCACCATATTATTTCTTGTCAATGTACTGACAGATCTACATGTGTACATACGCTGTTCCTAAGAAGCAACATAAAGGTAAGACGCTTGGCACATTTTTTTCAAAGCATAGGCAAAGATTTATTAGCATAACTTTGTTGCTAGACTGGAAACAAACACTCTTGAGATGCATTAAAAGTTCAGGAATTACTGTGAACCTTGGACATGCCAAGTTATTAAGTAAAGTGTGCTTCAGTAGGAAGCCAGGGAGCAGTCCGTTTCATCTCTGAAAACCAAACTACCTGATTATATATACTCCCCAAATTACCTCCCCAAATCTGCTTTTTTCTTTAAAAATCTAAGAAAAACTACAGAAATTACATACCTATTAAGTGATAAAATCTTCAAAAACTTTTTAAGAAAATGCTTCTAATTACAAGGAAATGTCAAGTTATTGCCAGTGTATTGCCAGGCTCAGTTTCCTTCCAAAGCAATAACTTTAAATGGCAATTCTTTTAGTCTCATTCTAGTAAAAGGCTAAATTGCAATTAAAAATACAGATGCTTTCCTGTTCTTCAGCTGATTATGTAAGTTCACACACACACAATGCAGGAAATCAGATATGTAATAACCCCCCTAACTTTTCAGTAGAAACAAAAGTAAAAAATAGGTACTATGTTTTTGACATAAACATATGTAGAGGGATTTTTAGAAAGAAAAAGGATTTAAGTTAATGGCATCCCCTTCATTCAGACATCTTAATTTTCTGCTTGAAGTTTTGAAGAAGTTTCAAATTAACTTCCATTTTCAAGTTGATTATTAGTAACTTACAGACTAACCTCTAAAACAGTATTTTAATATATTTTCCCCACTTTATTAAAGACACTATTTTTCTTGAATCCTGCAAGGTACAACAACACTATTAATCTGTATTTCTAGACTGCCTGGTTAAGGCCTGCTCTGTTTCTGAACATCTTGGAAGTGGTATCTTTAAGATCCAAGTATGCTATAAGATTAAATTGTTAACATAGTCTATATCAGGAGTTCTCAAACGGCATCGTGTTTTCCACTAGCAATATACAACCTGGCTCCACAAAGGATGCAGTTCACCAGCATCACCACTGACAAGGACAGGATCGAATACAGAACATAGCACGGCGGCTGCTGCTGCTAGCACCCCTTGTCCCTGCCACTGATAATGTCTAACAAAAAGGCTTATGAACTCTTTTTATATTTAATGTAAATTTCCAACAGCAGTAGATACACACAGTGGATCAGAGTAGTGTAAGTGGCATTTGTCTTCTTCTTTGCAAGAAGTTACTAAGTTCCCAGGCTGATTCAGTAAGGTGAGTGAGGTCAGCCCCCAGACACACAAACCTATAGAGGCAATCAGTAAGACTCAACCAATTTATTCTGTGAACTCATCTACTCCATACTGGTCAGCAAAGGCTTCCTGTATGCTTTCTAAGGATGGGTGGAGTTTTCCTTAAATCTGACTGGCTATATTCAGCATTGCTTATGCAATTGATCTTCCTTATGTACTTTCCCCCCTCTGTTCAATTCAGTGCATACTCTATACAGCTCAAGATACAATAGGCACTTTAAACAAGTATCTTACTCCTTATCTTTTTTTAGTCTTCTTTTAGTCTGGAAGATACAAACCCGGGAGGGAAATATTGAGATTCACTAAGCGCACTATCTTTTCTCTTCAGATGCTTAAGAAAAGTGTAAAAATGAAAATCTACCTTTTACATAAAATTTTAATTCAAGTCCAGCACAAACAGGGGCCAGTTTAACATCTGACAGAGATGGTTTAACATTCCAGTTTGAAATTAGTAGATCTTGCAAATAATGCCCGATTCAGGGGGGATGGATGAATGACTTTCTCTGAGAGATGTCAATGTCACAGTGAATACCATATGTCAGAAAAGCCTTCCTGACTCTCAAAAAATAAGGTTGAAATTTGTACAAATACGCCAGCACAAGAGAATGAACCATGTTCACCTAATTCCAAAGATCAGAGCAACAACTACACCCTCGTAACAGAGGTCCAGGTTTATGTCATAAGATATATATCATAACATGGATAATAAAGAGATATCAGCCTACTAATTAAAAAATCATTAAAAATGCTTAATAATTTCCATAAGAACATAAAAGAAATCTGACTGGATAAACAAGCCAATAATTTGCCTAGTACAGTATTCTGCCTCTGTCAGTGGCAACATGGGAAATTATTTAGGAAAAGCACACAAGCCTGAATACTTTCTACAACTGGCTCCTATCGAAGTCTTCCAGTAACCGTAACTGCTCTAACAGGTATATTAATGAGTACATACCTGCCTATTCATTTTACCCATTTACGAAACTGTTGTCTATTAACTTGTCTAATCAATCCCTTTTCTATGTGCTGATACAGTCTTCTCACTCAATTTAAGGTTTGGCTCGATTAAGTGAAAGCTGATTACATTAACTCTGATAACCTGTGTTTTTCCTCTTAATTTTACATTTTCTAGTATTTATTTAGAACAAAATTTATTAAATTATCATTGAAATAACTGTATCTATTAATCTGTTAAAACTACCATTACAAAAGACACTGGTATTCCGGTCTTGGTCTTGTTTTTTCTCTAGGCTCTAAACATGAAATTCCCTTGTCTTGTGATCTGGGCTGGAACACTTTTTTTGAATTCTGTCACTGCTGACTGCAACATTGCTTCTCAAACCGTAAGTATGTAGGAACAGTAACCTTATTTTTGAAAGACACACTAGGATCTAAAGGCTTTAAAAACTACGTTGTAAACATAGAATTTGTGAAGAATGAAGCACATGGACATCATTTTCTGTGAAATGGACAATTGGCTGCTGGCAGTCATTTTAAGTGGGTGAAAAACACTGAAACACATTTGACATGGTTTTATCTCTCAGTCAAATCTCTCTGCAGACAAGAGTGCCTCCTTTACCTTTACATCATCCTGGAATAGACCCAAAAAGGAACTCTAAGTCGGACAAGGCCAACTACTGCTCAAGTTAGACAGGTTTACTGAGTTAGCACTTGCCTGGCAAGTCCCAATGTATGTAAGAAATAAAAGATTTTTTTCAGAGATTAATTTAATGGATTTTGTATTTATTGGGGAATGGAGGTGAAGGAAGAACTCTTGATTAACAGTCAAGCAAAAAAACCTGGTATTGCACTATTTACTCTGACTAGTGGCCTACAGGTCCACTACTGTTTCTACTGCATGTTCATCCTTGGGACAAACATGAAGAACAAAAAAACTACACAATGGGTATATAAAGTATAGAAAAGGCTCTCCACCCACATTTGTTTTTAAATAACCTATCTAGACTCAATCTGGTCACAGCAGTAACAAACAACATGGGCTACTTATTCAGGAAGAGGGCTAACACAACCAATCTGTTCGCAGTACTTAGAATCTCTTTTAAAGCCAGCTCATGTATCCTGACACTAAACCATAGTCTGCAGTGATGCATACATACAAATATAAAGAAATCTAATCTTTCAGAAAACAAAAATGTTTCAAGGTATTGAGAGTAAACACTCTCAAATCTGAGAAGACTGCAGCGATGCTAAATTTCAACTCAGAAGACCAAAATGAATTTAAATGCCATATTTATATTAAAAATATTTGCTAAATATTTTGTTGAAGGTTTGCATGAAAGCTGTTTGAAAGAGTAAACATATCTGATTTTAAAACAAAACAATACATTTGGAAAAGCATACTGGAATTAATCTTCAGCGTTGAATCCACTTCCTCTATGACACCTTTTTTCCACATTATGTGGGAAAAGAATCCTTTTTCTGTGCAGCCAACCTTCACATATAATCAAAACCAGACAGCCCTACTAATTCCAAAGTAGCATGCCAAACTGGTTTTATTTTTGATGATCATGATATAAGGAATCTTGCATTTCAGAGTTGCAGCACTAAGTGATTTAGAACTGCAGGTCTCTGTACTCTAGGAAGATTCATTCCCCTGAAACACCAGAGCATAAGTATATTAAGAAAAACATAAATAAAATTGCATGAAGAGCAGTAGAACTTTACTTTAAACGTGCTGGCATTAAAAGATACAAGAAAGACCTTAAGAGTCATCCTTGAGACACCTTCATCACCAGACTTCCTCACAGCATTTAATTGTTGTATTTCTCTTCTTTTCAACAGGTCACTTGTGAGGAGTCTGGAAAGAACCTCTCTGATATCCCCACTACCCTTTTCCAAAACACTACAAAATTAAGCCTCAAAAATAATCAAATCACTTTAAAAGATAGTGACAAAAAGATTCTTCGAGGTTTTATTAATCTCATTGAACTTTATCTGAATGAAAATGTGATTACTGAACTGTATAATAACAGCTTCTCCAATCTGTCACAACTCGTAATTCTAGATATCAGCAACAATCGTATCAGCACAGTTCATAAAGCAGCATTTGCAGGATTAAATCAACTATCAGTGTTGAATCTATCCTGTAACAAAATTACTGAGCTAGATTCAGATGTATTTACGTCTCTAAAAAGTCTGACAGTTTTAAATCTACAGTATAACTTCCTGAAATCTTTTCCTGTAAAATCATCTTTTAAATTGATTAAAATTGTTTTAGCTGGAAACCCATGGACGTGCTCCTGTGACATTCTTGATTTACAGTTATGGCTAAATGCCTCCAATGTGACAATGGGTAAGTTTTGGTGAGAGCATCATTACTGCATCAAACAGCCTTATTTGGGGTTTTTTTGTCTCGAGGGTTTTTTTTTTTTTTTTTATTTGTATAATATCCACCATCAACTTTTCTGTATTTTGCAGTAATACATTAGTTATCCATGCATTTTTTTTTAGACTGGAGTGCCAATTAATTAGCAGTATCTTATAGCCTCTCCACTGTTCACATTCACAGAAAATGAAAACACCACTACGTGTACATTCCCAAACACCAGGGAAAAGTTCTCCGTCAAGACAGCAGCTATCCAAACAGCTGACTGCAAAATTGAAAAAGCTTCTTTAGAAAACACTTCCACTTTTGCCACTACAAGTAGTGCCTTACTATCAGATTCAACTCCAAACAACATGACTGAAAGCAATGGAACACGCGCAGGTAATATACTGATGTTTCACTTTACTGCTTACAAGCCATTTGATTTGCCATTCCGTGATTTCATATCATTTTGTATTCCCAGTACACTGCAATTTTTCCATAAAAGCTAGGGCTATGGAACAAACATATTTCCAGGTTTTGCTAGACCGTACACGCTCTACGGTGTATGTTAAGCTCTGCTGAATAAGGGCTCAAAACAGATAAACCATATCTGAATTCTCAAATGATAATACAAACTGATGATGAAATTTCAAAGGCTTGAAATTCAGACAATTGCCCAGATCTCTGTCTAATGAAACTAGGGAAGCATCTTTTAAAAAATTAAATAACTTCTTCCAAACTAAGCTGTCTTCTTAAAATGTGAAAGAGTAAACCTATTAATTTTACTCCTCCCCTCAACTATGTTCAGTGTAAAGCACATGGATGTGCCCATCCTATATTCTTTGAAAATTTCAGTCATGATCACTTTTGATGTTAATTCCATAATCGCCCTGTAATACTTGCGCTTTTCTTTTGGTAAAGTCTTTTTTTTTTCTTACATGCAAATTGATGTTCTCCACTCTTCCATACTGAAATGCTTTATTTCTTGCTTCTGGCTAAAGCAGAAGAAATACCAATCTCCAGATACATACACAAATTATAAGCCGCCACTTCCACATGCTTCTTTTGCTGTAGCAGCTATAATTTATTTTAGGACATCGACCAGTACACAAAACCAGCTTCTAAAGACTACAGGCCACAACAATCTATTGAAATCTCTAGTATAAAATAAATACAATGAAAAGGATATGCCAAACAAAAGATGTAGTATTTCAGGGTGCAGATATCATCACCATGAAAAAAATTAAGCCTGGGAAATAGAATTTTATGTCAATTACTTTTTTTTTCCCCAAAGCTCAATCTTGGAATTAAAATTTTTAAAAAATTATTTTATATGTCCTCAGAACTTTATCTGATTTTGAAACTACTATTTTTGATAAATATGCATGGTGGATTTGTTAGGAAATATGAGATGTACCTGCATTTTCTGTCCGAGTGATGTTACTGACTCCCTAATAATACAGCAATAACTACTAAAGCTTTGAAGAGACTTGGTAGTTCCCCTATCATTGTTTATTTCTTGAGTTCTCAATTGAACTATGAAAAAATTCATACTAGAGCTCTTGCTTGTATTTCTCATGAAGCTGACTCCTCTTTCTCTCCTGTCTGTTTTAAAGAGTTACCACTTCTTGGCAAAAGCTGGACCTTCCTAGCAGGTGTCCTAGGGTTTGTCGTAAGCACTACACTTCTGATATTTACTGCTGTAAAATGCCCGACGTGGTATCGCTATCTGATCAGCTACAGTCATCGTCGTCTGGAAGAAAATGACTCCGAGATGTTTGAACAGGAGTTCTCAGCTGACATGAGTTCTTCTCCTACAGGATCGGGTACTAATGATGAAGATCCCATAGTAATATTTGAGAAAATTCCTGCATTTGTGCCTGATGAAGACGGGTTTATTGAGGATAAATATGTAGATTCTTACATAACTGAGGAGACTTAATGTCTTAAAATGATGGCTGATGAACTGACTTTTCAAAACTGTAGCACTCTTGTACTTCTACATTACTCATGTTAAATACAAAATGAAGCTGAGCAATCCGCCTCCTTTCATCTTGTCAAACCGATAAGAAGGTAGTGCTGCCTGAATCATGAAGCTAAGTGTGATGACGTCCATGCATTAGTGTCACAAGTACTTCAAAACACGCAAAAACCCCTTATAAACCACATTTATAAAAACATATTTGGTTACTTATGGGGGCATGGGGAGGCAGGGGGAGAGCTTACTGTATATTGCTTAACATGAAGAAGTCTTTATAAAGTAGCTTGTGATGGCATAACCACAAATGCTTTCATTGTGAAAGAGTCCAGAAAGGAAAAATTATTTCTCTAAATTATTGAAGCACACCACTGCTTGGTCTTCAGACTGAGGACTGAATCCAAACAAATGGTGTCACAGCTCAATTAGGCAAAACTAACACAGTCAGAGAACAGAGCATTTGGGATTTTTTTTCTACCCAAATTAGCACAGCAAGGAAGACCAATTGCTCCAATCTCTCAAATGTGTCTACATAGTGTACAATGATAAATTATCATTACTGCGTATCCAATGTCTTTATGCCTTACTTGCTACTGAACCATGTTTTTTCCCTTCATGTTTTCTTAACACTTGAAAATACATTCAAGGGTAGAATAGACATATTTACAAGCTGTTGAAAACAGCAGTATTATTGAAAAGCGACTTTTGTTTTCTAAAACTGTATTCTAAAAGGGCTTATTTATACATAAAATCTCATCTTTGAGACTACTCTTCCTGGCAACAAGGAAGATCATAGCTCTTCATCCTGCACACCTAAATTAAACATCTCAGAAAATCACCCTCAGCCTATGGCTACACAAACCATTCTTACAGCTTACAAATTCTTACTGCAAGCATCTCACAGTCCTCATCTTGCCCTCCACGCACTCTTATCTTATTAGACAGGAATCTCAGTTCTAGTTCCCACTTCTGCTTGCTTTCCCCACTCTGCAGCTCCACAACGCAACCTCCAAAACTCAAGACCTTAACCCTTGACAGCAGGTTGCCAAATGACAAGAATCTCTGCTGCTACCTAACTCTTTCTGGCTGCCATGGTAAGAATCTCCATAGCAGTTATTCAGAAGAGTTTAAAGCTAGGAACTCCAGCTGCAGCCTGGCACTGATATATCATCTTGAAATTGCTCAGGTTATCACTTGCAGCATGCTTTGCACTGTTAAGGAACTTCTGAATCAGGTAACACCTCAATTTTGCCAAGTTCAGTAATGATTTGAACAGGTTTGGAGAAGCATACACTTCATGTACTTACGCTTGTCTTTCTGTGAAAATTTTATCCACACTCTCAGTATTTCGGTCATTCTGAACCTTTAACTTAAAGAAAAAAAAGATATTTTAATATAATATATAAAGATGCCTATTTTATGTTTAAATTCAAAGTTTCCTTTAAATGAGCAAGAAGCTACTCAGAATGCAGAGAAAGGAGCAGCAGAGACCGCCTGCTCTAGAGGTTCTCCGCAGTTTATACTGAAGATGGTAATTTCTGAAATGGCAATCTTCCACCGGAAACCAAAGGAAGTAAGAAGGCATCCCCATGATTGAAAAAGAAATACAATCAAGCTTTTAACAAATCAGTTAACTTACTACTACTGTGGGATATATTCCTGCAAATCTTAGTAAAATGCGTCTTAAAGTTTACAGACAGAATGAAAATGTAATGCTTGGAAAGGATCATTCTCTGTAAGACGCAGACATCGTGTCTTTATTTTTCAATCAAATGCAGAGAAAAAAACCCAACTTTGTTTTGACCAAGAAATAGGTGGGTTTTCAAGCTACGAAAACAAACTTTTCTAAAACTAGTTCCTTTTGTTGATGGACAAAGTGATCAAGAAATGGAACACACTTAATGTCAGTCATTAATGCCACTTAGTTCTTAAAGGAATATTCTGTGTTGGAAAATAAAGAAAGTAAAAATAGAACAAAAGTTCATTGATTTTGTGGCCAGCCGTATCAGACACCTATGTAATATTTATTACACCAGAATCATTTAGGATGCAGAAGACGAAAGAGAACTAAATTTCTAGAAGACCAGGCAGCTCGTAATTTGGCTGGGGACGACAGCCTTCTCAAACCTAGAAGACAGAAAACTGTCATAGGGCTGTTAATGCAGCACTTCAGCCATTGTCTCACTACAAACATCTTGCCAATGTTATGGTTAATTAAACTGGAAAACATGGGTAAGTTTTAAATTAGGGCTATGCTTTTTTAAGTACGTTTTCTATGTTCAAAGCACTAAGAATGTTCGAAGCACAATTTCACTGTTCAAACATAGCAAATATACCAATTCTTACCATATTGTAATCTCGAATCACTTCTGCTATATCCGTATTGGTGTTAAGCATATCCACAACCTGAAATGAGACAGGATTCCAATGTGTTATTACTTGCCTTCTTTTTCACTTGCACACAAAAAAAAAAAATCAGACAAATAAGTAGCAACTTAAAAGGTGCTCATGAAAACAGAGCAATTTTCTGTTATTGCAAATAGAAAAAACATGATTTGGCAATCTGAATAGATGACATGCAGTCTTCTGAAGTAATCGTCATTATATGTAGCTGTACAAAACCCACACATATTATGTACCACTGATTTCTTAAATCCATACAAGAAGCAACCGCTTCTCCTAATGAAAAGGAAGTACACTTCCTTGTTTTTTTCTTTTATGTTTTCCTTCATTTCCATCTTTTTCCTTTTCAGTAACTGAATAAAAGGCAGTATTAACCAGCACATTTTTCCAGACAAATGCCAATAAAAAAAAGATGCTGAAGTAATGCAAAAGCAGTACAAATAGGAGAAGAGAGAATATTCAGTATCAAAAGTTGATAGCAGCATACCATGTTGTAGTCTGCTAGCTGACCTTGAAACTCTTTGATTTCACCAGCTAAAGCCTCCGCCCTAAATACAAAATTAAAAGTCAAACTTAAGATGGGAAGATTCATATAAAAATAAAATAATGAAGAGAAGAATTATTTAATGGTTCCTTGAAGGCTGCACAATTCTTGAGAACAGTCTTGTGACTGAGAAAGTTAGCACTGCATGAGATGCGACACTTCTCACCTTTTTTCATAAGACAAATAGACAGATTTCTCTTGCTTGTACATTTCTACTTCTTCCTGTAGCTTGTTAATTTCTGTCGTGAGTTCACTTGTTTTGCTTCTGCAAAAAAATAAAGAAGAATCACTAACATTTGAACATGCAAGTAAAACACAGATAGAACAGAAATTACATTTTAGTACAGGAGAAGCACAATCAGCATCTCTTTCCCACACTGGACCGTGTTTCAAGTCAGCATGTCAAAGAAGAGCTGGATAAGTGAGAAAAAAAAGCAGAGTGGTTCTATCAGGTAAAATTGTAACTAGTTGTTAGAAGATCTGGATAGGAAATAAAATGTTTTAATTAGCTTTTTGTCCCTGCTGGTGAAACAAGATGTGAATTATTCTCAAATGGACAGTAAAAAAAGTGACAATATCATTTCGCAGAATCATCCATACTTAAAATGACATCTTTTAGAATTTATTATTCTGTACTGCAATATGATTGAGTGACGTAGCATACTCAGTACACTTCCTGCAAGGCCTTGCCTTTGTCAGTGTTAGCTCAAAGTACAATCCAAGTGACCCACCCAAAACGTACGCTAAAGAGTACTTAGTTTGTGATGCTGCTTCTTACAGCCGAGGCTATCAGACCTATCAAGCTTTACAGGTGGAACTTCAAAACCACTGACCCTCCTTTTACTAACACTGTGGGAGCACATTTAACTTAGCAATCCTAATAACAAAATATCAAACGAATCTACTTGTACTTGGAAGCAAGCATAAAATTCCTTTCCTCCTACAAACTATATGTAAAATGACCATAACACTAGACCTAACTACAAACGAACTTCACTTATCCCACGCTATTGTTAAGCACAACAAACTTCATGTCAGAAAGGCAGCAGAGCACTAAACCTGCAAGTTTGAATGTGTTGTTAAAACATACCTCAGCACTCCAAGGTAATACGTTTTATCCATTATCTGCCTCTGAGGACCTGACAAAGGAGAGTAAGATCACATTATGTTCGAAAACAACTAATTTTGATGAACTGTAAGTTACGAAAAAAATCTGCAGAATTTGCAGGTAGAGAATTGCCATCCTCTCAGCGTTCTTAAAGAGATTTTACCTCACTAAAACAAAGGGCAGAAATTCATTTTAGGCTATTGTGAAGATAAACATTACTTTTTCAGCTATATGAACAGTCACTATATTCCACCATGTTTTAATTAGTATTTAGTGATGTAAGACGAAAAAACTTACCTTATTCTTTTCTTTAAATAATTTTTAAGGCAGCTCAGGCACAGAAAAGCCTTTGTATCTGCTGACTACCAAGAGAAAAGTAAATAAAAGGGATGCCTTAATCTTAATTTCCTTTCTACTACTCCTAGCTATTCATTCTGCAAATTTATACAGTGATGAAAAGTTTTCCTTCAAAAACATAAATATTCCTTTAAAATGCTTGCAAACTCCTTGATAGCTATTTTTAGTAAAAAATACCTTTCATTGCAGTTTCCATTCCACTTAATCCCTGTTGAGTCACTGGACGGTCTGCAACTTTAATCTGAGATGATAAGACTCCTCCAGTAGCTGAAGAACCACCACGAGAACTGGGTCTTGATGTACCAGGAGGCATCTATAAAACAAACCAATACACAAGTCTCCCAACTCAGAATTATGAATTATTATCCTTATGCAATTGCCAAAGCAATTAAAAACTTAGGTTAGTCTCTATCCTGCTCCTATAAGAATCTTCTAGCCTTTATATCTCTTCAGGGAAACAAAGGTTCAGTCAAATGTCTGCTGCAGAAAGGTTAGAGATTGATGAACAGATGTTCGTCATTTCCTTTGTCTGCATCTTTGTCTCCATCTGTCCTATGTCCCAACACAAATGCTATTAAGGTCTCCCAGATGAATTCTTGATGCCGGACCTCCTTGACCGCTTACAGTCAAAATTAGAGAATTAAACTCTCTACAAAATTAAAATCTTCTTCCTGAGAAACTAACCCTGCAGTCATAGAATCATCTGGTTGGAAGAGGCCTTTAAAATCATTGAGCCCACTGTTCACCCTGCACTGCCAGGGTCTCTAAACCATGTCTCTCAGCACCATAACAACACAGCTTTTAAACACCTCCAGGGATGGGACTCCACCACTTCCCCGGGCAACCTGTTCCAAGGCTTCACAACCCTCTCTGTAAAGAAGTTTTCCTGATGTCTAACCTAGATCTCCCCTGGTGCAATTTAAGGCCATTTCCTCTTGTCCTGTCACTTGTTACTTGGGAGATGAGACCAACCCCCACCTCCCCACAACCTCCTTTCAGGGAGCTGTAGACAGCGATAAGGTCTCCCCTCAGCCTCCTTTTCTCCAGGCTAAACAACCCCGGTTCCCTCAGCTGCTCCTCATAAGACTGTTCTCCAGACCCTTTACCAGCTTTGTTGCCCTTCTCTGAAAACACTCCAGCATCTCAATGTCCCTCTTGGAGTGAGGGGCCCAAAACCGGATACAGTACTCAAAATGTGGTCTCACGCTACTAAAAAAAAAACCAAACAGAAAACAAACAAACTCCAAAAAATGGATAAAAATCTGTATATGTTAAAGTTAATGTTAAAATTTTTAACATACCCCTGTTCCTACTCTGGTTGCTGATGGAGCCCTTGATGAGGAGGCAGGCCTTGCAGTCAGCCCTATTCCTGCCCTTGAAGAAGGACGAGATATTGAAGGTCTCTGACTGGTGGACATATTTGTTCCTTTGTGAACTTTTCTCTGGAAAGGATAGAAATAGTCCTTTAATTTGCATAAGTCCTTTAAAACTACCAGAAAGTGACTCTTTAAAGCTTAATTCTTCCCCCTATTAAACCGTGGTGTTTTCTATAGAAATCTGCAATGCACTTCCTTTCCACTGGAAAGGCATGATATCAGACAGAGACAGCACTCAGAAAACACCGCAGAAGGTCCATGAGGAAGGTGAGACAGCAGTCCCTTTTCAGTGCTTAGTCAGTCCTCAGTGTTTAAACAGGTTACTCCTGCTAATTCTCGTGCCATTTATGGTTCTCAGCACCTGCCCGCAGAGTTCAAGTCTCTCATGAAACAAACGGGAAGTGAACAGCTATTGTAAATACCCATTCGGGTTCCCTGGAGACAGTCCTTCAGGCACAGCCAGTCCCCCGCACGAACCCAGACTACGCTCCCCCTGCTCCATCCCGATGGCCTTCACCAGACTCTGGACGAGCTCCTCGCCAGACGCAGC
>NW_010419077.1:116037-116315 GCF_000710305.1 Buceros rhinoceros silvestris
CCTGTGACACGGTGGTGATGCTGGCCAAGACAAGACCTACCACTGGCAGGAAGCTCGCCCGCTCCCCCGGGGCGATAGACACTCGCACTCAAGCAGGCGGAGGGCGCATGGGGAGGGGTAGGCCGCAGCGACAACAGCCCCTGATAAAAAAACGACTCCCGCGCAGCCATCAAGCCTCCGCGGACACCGCCGCGGTATCGCAGCAACCACCCAACCAAACAGCGCGGCCGGCGGCTATCGCGACAGTCAGAAATCTCGTGCCAGCCGCCGGGAGACCG
>NW_010419078.1:0-4909 GCF_000710305.1 Buceros rhinoceros silvestris
ACCGGTGAATGGACTTTTTCCTCCCCGCCCCTCAGCGTGGTGAGCCATTGTGGGGTGAAGATTGTAAGCGGAGGATCGTTCAGATCGGGAGAGTTTATATGTAACTGTACACTTTTATCTATTCTCCCTTCCATCCCTTTCTCTCCCTCTCCCAGTCCGGTTTAACTTCAAGGGCGTCTGCCTTATTAAACTTTTCTGTTTCTATCGCTCATATATGTAGCCTGTGTGTTATCATTTCCTAAAGCCTTAATGAGCCTGCTAACAGCTTACCAACACATTAACGAGCATCAAAAGTTTTCTGTGTGAGCTTTGGCTGGCTTCCCAGCCAACACACTATCTCATCGCATTCCCTTTTGGTGGGGGAACAGCCCGCCTTCTCAAACTGCGACAACTCTGACTCCAAACCCGGGCAGACGGAGCTCGTTTAGCCTTGTAAGGCATCCATCATCTAAGAGAAGGATACTCTAACCAAACCTACGACCCGAGGACTTTGCTGTCACTGTCCAAGCTCGCTAGGCCCTGGCAGATGAACCTCAGGTGTAAAGGGTGGGGCCAGCTCCGTGCACACTGCGCCTCACCTAAAAAATCCACCGCGCAGGCCCAGAGGGTGCACTCACGTTTGAAGTGTGGGGAAAACCTTTCCCAAATCTTCGTTTTGGAAGCCAAGCCATGATGATAACTCCTTATATCACTCAATGTAACCTAAAAATATCAGCAGAGAGAGTTACATGTGGTAATGGAAAAAAGGAATGACATTAAGGTGGTCAAAGAAGTTCAGGAGATTATCCAGCTTTTTCCCATTGGTCAAAATTGTAGCAAGGCCCAGTTCACCATTAAGTGAGGTATTAACAAGAATTAGCAGAGACATCCAGGACAGAAATATTAAAACTATGGGAGCTGCTTGTGGTTTCTGCTTTGTCTCTTTCTGTCATATAGAATAAAGTCAGTTCCTTCCAAATGAGCAGATTATAACATGGTTATGTATTTGGAAAGGCTGCTTCTTCTATAACATATTATCAAGTAAGCAAAATAGTACTTTTATACATTTCTGTCCTACTGCCTATGTGTTTTAAGTCACCTAGACTTCATTTTGGGCAGACATTTGGTATATGTGAATAAACAAACAAAATAATTGAAACTTCTTATGATTCAGTAAAGCTATCTGAGGTTATTCATACAACTAGGTATACTGAGCCACCTGGAACATCTTTTTAAACAGTAGTAAACATCTGGATTAACTTATTTGAATAACAGTTTTCAGTAAATCTAATTGTCCATGTAAGTTCCGTTTACAGCTTTAAAAGAGATATTTTAACTGCAAAATCTAATTAATTAATCATCATCATCATCATCATGGCTTGGCTTTGTGGACGAAGATTTGGGAAGGGCTTTACCCATGCTCAGCCTAGGCCATATTGACCACCATCAGTGGTCCACCCTGGCCTCCGATCAGGAGATTTGGAGGCACACCACATATAACGCTGCTGCCTCCTTTGAGAGCACACGTAGAATCAGTCTTGAGGAGAAAAGACAGTGAAGAAAGAACTGTGCCTCGACTGTACCACCCAAGGAGACCTTCCGGTGTGCTCTTTGCAACCGGTCTTGCCTATCCCGCATTGGCCTTTTCAGCCATCAGCGCGCTTGCTGTAATTAATTAATAATTTTGTGTAACATACCAAACTTGCTAAAAAGCTAATTAAACACAACTGCCATTATGAACCTGTCACATCATGAAACACTGCTACTGACTCCTCTTTGTCCTGGCATGGAGCAATGCATCTCCAATATACCACTAGATTTTTGTACTATGATAATCCAGGCACATTTTTGGGGCATACATAAAGCACAGTAGGATACTATTAGTTCTACGTCTGTTAAAAATACAGGCTCACAAGAAGTACGTTGCCATGCATAGTGTCTATATGTTGAGCGTGGGAAGATTACTCTGTCAGCTGAACTTTGAATTAATACATGACTTATAATGCATGATTATCGACTTTCACAGGACTGAATAATCTCATTCTAATTTTCTTCTAGGCTCACCAATGCATTTCTTATACCTAGGTACATCTAGATTCATCTGAGGATTCTGACACTTTTTTTTAACAGTGATTTGGTATATCTGTTAAGTTTGTATGAGCTGAAGACTTGTGTCATCAGTCTTGACTTCAGGAATGACTATATTGATCTTTACTAGCTGAGGACCAAGGCAGCTAAACAATGCATCAGTTTGTCAACCATTCAAGCTTTTCACACCAGTATCATTTTTGAAATTTCATTTTCAAATGAAACTACTAGACTGTAGGCAATATCTATCTTTGAGGACAGCATTTTAACAAGAGTAACCAATAGTTCAGAAATGAATGGTCTTTTAAAACACAGCCCTACCAGAGTCAAAAGAGCTATGCAGATTAATATAGTCGAAGTTCTGACTCAAGATTTGAGACTAAGATAATGAACATGCAAATGCCTCTTGACATACGTAGTATGGTGAACCCCTATAAGTGAGATAGGTTAAGCATTTAAATGGGGCACCAGACAAGTTGTTTGCCTCAGTCATTCACTCTGCCAATAATCCCTCCCATGACCTTAAGAAAAATTTCCTGTGACAATAACTTGCTTGGCAAAATGCTCTGAAGTCTGTGAATGAAAAATGCTATATGTAAAATATGATTTACTTTTACATTATAAATAATGCAAGCAGAATTTCTGTGCTGTATACACACACTCAATCAACGTACACTCATTATTTCAATAATTTTCTATCATTGAATAAAAACATTTCTGCTGAAAGTACTGCCTCCAGAAAATTGGTTGTACTTCTAAAAATAAGACAAATACATAAATATGTTATCTTCTTATCTACAATCTCTCTGTTTCTCTTGCCTTTAGACTGTCGTCTTTTCAGCACACTAGAGCATCAAGCCATGGAAAACTAGACCTCTGGCCAACAGAATCTATTTAGCCTGTTCAAAACCTGAAAAGTTACTATTTGTGACAAAAAATATTCTTCTCTCATTTCAGCGTAAAATCACCACATGAACAGTCTGATCATTAAAATGGTCTGGATTCCTGTAAACTTCTATTTAGGCATAAGAAAAGGAAAGTTAAAATAAGATATCTGCCCATCTGAGTTCTACCCTAAAGCATATTGTTGTGGTCGTCAGAATTAGGAACAAACTGTGTTTGGGATTTCTCCATCTGGTGTATAACCCATTTCAGTCTGACAATGAATGTGAGAAAGGTTGGAGTTGCTGTTCATGCAGATATGTACACCTCTCTTAAGGAGGCCGAGGGCTGCAGAGGCTCATGCTTGATGATACTAGAAAGCTCACGTTCCTATTTTGCAACTAAGATCTTCAAAGAGAAGAAAATATTGTTGTTCCTTAGGTTCTCATAAACAAGCACCGTTTTTCTGTTTGGCACTTCTGCAGAGTTCCATATGAAAATAGAGAATATTAAATACAATGCCTGAACTATCTGGACTATCACGTTGTTAAAGCTTATTTACATAAACTTCTCCCAAGTGAATTGTCAAGAGTATCACAGAGGCTTGTGCTTTCTAAAACTTCCTTTCCATGATCACTTTGAAAGCACAGAAATGTCTGTATCTCAGCATATGTAGACAGAAAGGCAGGTAGACATAAACATGTATACGACATTGCAAATTTTCCAGTCCCAAATTAATGAAATGCAACATTCAAAAACTGTTGCCCAGCCATCTTCCATTCTGATTATATTTTAGATTAACTATTCATAGTGATTCAGCTGTAACAGCAAAACTTTCTTCAGAAAACTTGGACAACCTCACTTTAAGGAGAGTTTACTCTTATTTCTTCACTGGGATTTTTTTTTTTTATTTATGTTTAAAAAATCAGACACTCTAGTGTTCAGGATATAATCTGATTAAAGTTATCTTTACCAATAAATAGAATAAGTAAAATACATTTTCAATCTAAAAAAGAAAAAAGCAACAAACAAAAAACACCTGCCACAAGACATTACAAAACAGCACAAACAAAAAAAGTTGTCTTACTTTTCTTTCTATTTGATTCATAGGCTGTGAAAAATAAATATATATCTCTGTCCCTAAGGAAATGCTTGGCATTATCACTCTGAATATTTTTCAGTGACCAAGGCTTTTGCCTTCTCTTCAGAATGACATGAGTCAAAAAATTTACATGCAAATCAAATACTCTAGGGTAATAGGAAGGTAAGGAAAGGCAAAATTGAGGTGATTTGAGGTTTCTCAGAGTGCAAAGAATTTAGGTAAAGTCAGAAATTTTTATCTGAGCCATGTTTTTTCTCCTGTGCAAATGGGTACAATTGAAAACCAGGTTAAAAATCAAACCTCATTTTCCTATAGCTCCAGCTCTCAAACCCTTTAGGGTAACTGAACTTAAAGAAAAATGATTGCTTCATCTTCAGAGTGATATTTCTTGGTGTTTTTCAGTTCCCTCTGCATCCCTGAGAGGATGGTTATCATTATTCATTGAGTGGTGACCAGGAGCCTTGCTTTGAAGAAAGAAGGGGACAATCCACCTTTAGTCTGCACTGCTCTTCCTTCTCTTTCCCCCTCTGTTTCCTGCTGTAAGGTCATGTCAGTGAACCAAGAGCCAGGAACTGTGGGTTTGCTTTCCTGAGAATAGAGAGGTAGTGTGAGAGGTAGTGAGCTATGTGGTCACAAATGGTGCCTTACCAGAAGAAAGCCCAAGGTCCAAATTTGAACATGATTTATGAAAGTCAGTCTACAAGATCATTAATGCCGTGAGCGATATTTGGAAGGCATTGCTCATTTTCATTTGAAAAGGCAGATTTTAGTATGCAGTCTGTGATCTACTTACATAGCTATTTGACCTCAAGAGGCCTAACAAGTGGGATGTCATCATCATGGCTTGGCTTCATGGAT
>NW_010419079.1:0-7425 GCF_000710305.1 Buceros rhinoceros silvestris
TACTATAATAAATAATAATAATACTACTAATAAATAATAAATAACTGGAACATACAGTTCTGAGGTTTCTATTCATCTAGTAAGTAGTTATTACAGAAGGAAAATGTTTCTCATAGTCTAAGGAGTAGGATTTTCAAGGTATTTTCCACTTGTGTCCTGTTCCTGCAACAGATACTGAAGGCACTTGCTGCCTGGATGTGAAGGAAACCTCCTGAAAATATGGAGCAAGTGCTGCAACACTGTAATATCCGATGTAATGATGAGTTCCATGTCAGTACTCCTCTTGTTAATGGGTTTCAGCCAAAATCTAAACTTAGAGCTAAACCACTGTCAGAGCTTCTGGTTTCTTCTGTTCTTTTCATAATTTTTTCCCCCCTTGAATCTACTTCATTAAGTCATTCCAAAATTAGCTCAATCCAAAGTTTAATAATTTGTAGAACAAAACAGGAATGTTGTGGTAGTCCTTAGCACTAGTTTAATTCAACTGATTTTATAACTGCTCTGGGTAGATAAGTGTAACCAAGTGTTAACAGGTGCCATGTTCCATCTACAGATGGTCCATGACTCTCTGTGAAGAAGTAACATATTCTTGTGCCTTTTTGCAAGACAAATCTTGTTGAAGTGGATTTTTAGATTGTATTAAATGAGACAAAACATTACTGTGGAAACGGGATTTTAAAAGTGCACTTTCTTGCACAGATTATGTTCTAGTTTTAGATAAGTGCAGAACAGTGGAAACAATGCACACTCAAAGCCTTTTGGCCTCTCTGGGGTCTTGTTTTCTGCCTTGGCAGAAGAGCTATATATCTGAGGTACTGTCAAGCATTAAACATGCCATGAAATCTCTTGTATCCTGTAAACTGAGGGAAGATGAACCTATAAGGAAATGAAAACAAAATTCTCATGTCGAAGTCAAGTTTGTTCCAGTGGAAACTTTACGTGGTGAACTCTGTGCATGAACTGCAAGGTTTGAGATTTTTGTGGTTTATTTTTTCTTAAATTTCAGACTTCAACAACGGCTTTTACACTAGAGAACAGAGGGGAGATGAAACTAGCCCTCCAGTATGTGCCACACCCTGTTGGAGGTATGCATTGCTGCTTCATTTGTTCCTTAGGCCTTCAGGGTTTTTTTTTGTTCTCCTTATTTTTTAAAAAAAGCTGTTCAATGTTTTTCAGCCAATTCAGACGTGAATGTTTTGTTTTAACATAAAAGTTGATTTTTTTTTTTTTTTTTTTTCCTAGAGGATTAAGTTACCTTGGTAATGAATTCAGTTTAGGATCCAAAGATCACTTAAGGATCTTTTGTTTTTAATGTTACTACAGAAGAAATGAACTCGTTGTAGTCTTGGATTTGTAATGCAGTCTGTACACGTAACAAAATTCTGTTTTCTCACTAATAACTTGAGAGATTGTAAGTCACCAGGCAGATGCTGTGATTTGCTAAATAAAAACGCCAACATGCTAAATTCAAGCAATATTAGAAGTAGAAAAGAGCAATGAGTATTTAGAAAGCAGCAATTCATAGCAGTACGGTCTGTTTGGTTTAACCTTGTCAGGAAACTGGTAACTGGCAGATTGGACGTTGAAGCCAGGTCAGGTCTTTAATCCAGACCATCAGTCAATAAGAATCAAATATGTTAAGAACACAAAAGATCTTATGTGAAAGTACAAGTGGCGGTAACATTAACATCTCATAGACTGAAGCTGAGCTGATCTCTTTATCAAGGAGGCGTGGAAAGAAGTCCAGTACAATGTTTATGTTTAGTTGGATCAGAAGAAGAGTCGTTGTAGGAATACAGACGTTCTGTGTTCTTGTGGTACTTTGTTGG
This sequence comes from Buceros rhinoceros silvestris, assembly GCF_000710305.1. Taxonomy (NCBI): domain Eukaryota; kingdom Metazoa; phylum Chordata; class Aves; order Bucerotiformes; family Bucerotidae; genus Buceros; species Buceros rhinoceros. The sequence continues at coordinate 1,830 of NW_010419079.1, forward strand.
GATGGAAATGGCAGCGTCAAGAGAACGACGAGGAATGTTGAATTAAGAAGTGAGATAATGAGAGTCTAGGCTAAATGTCACCTCCGCAAACATGCAGGAGGAGGCGTGGAAAGAGAAGTCCAGTACAATGTTTATGTTTAGTTGGATCAGAAGAAGAGTCGTTGTAGGAATACAGACGTTCTGTGTTCTTGTGGTACTTTGTTGGGATGGAAATGGCAGCGTCAAGAGAACGACGAGGAATGTTGAATTAAGAAGTGAGATAATGAGAGTCTAGGCTAAATGTCACCTCCGCAAACATGCAGGAGCTGCTGCATTGTAGACATTACCTTTAAAAGAGATGTACAAGGCTTAATCAGATGGTTTATTTTTTTACAGGAAAGAAGACTATATCTACTGGTGAGGTCCACATCTGGGTGAAGGAATGCCATGACCTTCCTCTTCTGAGAGGCAACAGGCTCAACTCTTTTGTTAAGTGGTAAGAACTGTGGTTGAAGTCATCAAACATGGTGGCCTAGTAATGCTACTGTTGTGCTTTCTAATCTGATTGTCATTTTTCTAGTCAAATTAATCACCTAATTACGTTCTGATTCTCCTTTATCGTAATGCAAATTGTCCTGCAGGGCTTGCGAGTTCCAGATGCTAAGTACACACCACCAAGCAAAAAAGATTCAGAGAACTTCCTGCGCAATTGCTGCTCATTTTGTCTGCTCAGTTATAATCTTGGTGGAAGGACTAGTCAAAACTCTGCCTGATTTTTTTGGCACTTAAACAAAGCGTGTTTGTGCAAGAGTATCATTTAGCTTAGCAGATCATAGGAAACAGAAGTGAGAAGTGTAGTTGTATTTCTTCCTCCTTCCTTTCCACATAGAGTCTTAAAATGTAGAGACAAGAATAACAACATGGTTGGGAAATCACTGGCAGCAACAAAAAGGTTTCGGCTTCATTAGTGGTAACACACAGCAAATAAACTCAGTTGTGCCTCTTCCCCTCCTGGCTTCCCCTTCCATCCTCTGAAGCACAAGGGTGGGTATGTGCTGCCAGTATTTCTTGAAAGGGACTGAGAATATGATCTTTGACTTCAGCTCCATGATGCTAAAGCATCTTCAGTCACATTCTAACATGCAAAGGACAGTGCTAACCGCAGTTTTTGTCTCTTCAGTATGTCTAATGCAGGCTGTGCTGTGCAAGTGCCAGCTGACAATCTTTTTCTTTCTGAAGTACCATTCTGCCAGATACCAGCAGAAAAAGTCGCCAGAAGACAAGAACAGTGACAAAAACTACAAACCCAGTATTCAACCACACCATGGTCTATGATGGCTTCAGACCAGAAGATCTGAAGGAAGCCTGCGTAGAGCTCACAGTCTGGGATCACAACAAACTAGCCAACCATTTTCTGGGAGGTCTCAGGATAGGCCTTGGGACAGGTACTGGACAATGAACATATTACTCATTGATTTACAGAATACAGTCTTTACCTTTGTTTTTTTTTCTCTTCCTTTCCATTTCTTCCCTTTTTGCAAAGATCGTCAAACTGCCTTTCACTTATTTACTGAAGAGTTTCATTCAGTAACTTACCTCTTCTTCAGCAGAGACCCTGAAATGTAAATAACAGTAGTGTTATGAGGGTTAGCGTGACTGACTGGTAAGGAGAAATACTAGAAATAAACCTTTTTCTGGCCATACATTGTATCCAGAACGGTTTGAAGTACAAAAATATGCTATTCCTGCTCACAAAATCTTGATAATTTCACCAGAACAACCTAAAACACAAATTACGATGGTAAATCTCAGTGAACCCAAGGTTGTATTTCAGGTCAAATCAGTTTCCTGTTTTATTTTTAAACCCTCCCAGATGTTAGTTGCTTACACACATTTCTGCTTGAGATTGTGACAAAAAGAGATAACAGGGAGAAAAAGCCTGGAGAAAGATGATGACATTTCCGTGTGAAACTGTCATTAATTGTATTTGATAGAATTGTTCAAATGTACCAAATGTAGAACTGGATCTTCAAAGTATGACATCAGCTACCTGAGGAGGTGAACCCATGTTAAAGACAGGCAGATTTGATGGTCCCGCTCTCAACTTTGTGGTGTATTAAGTCATGTTTCTCTGACATTTTCCTAGGCAAAAGCTATGGGACTACTGTGGACTGGATGGATTCTACTTCAGCTGAAACTGCCCTTTGGGAGAAGATGATGAACTTGCCAAACACGTGGATAGAAGATACGCTACCTCTCAGGATGCTAATGGTTGCAAAATTGACAAAATAAGGTGGCCTTTTAATTGCTAGTGTCAAAAAGAACCCTTGGGAACAACATCAAAGTGTGGGGACGAAAGCTGGCAGAGGAACACAGTAGCTCTTTTGACAGCCTCCACTCCGTGGCTCTTCTAGGCTTGTGCTGTTGAATGTCACTTTGCATCTCAAATTAAACTCTGCCTGCAGATTACTATGTAAATTTAAGGGACTTTTTTATTTCTTAGTCACAGAAGATGACTGCAAGAAAGAAGGCGCTCACAGAATTCAATGGTAGAAGTAGCTGTGATACCTGGATGCTTGTGTTCCCTAACTAAAGCATTGCCAATCTCTTAAAAAAATCTAAATTACCAGGAAAAAAAAAAAAACAAAACAAAAAGAGTAACTCTTTCTGTACGCTTCTAGGCCTGCTCATGAAGTGTTATCTGTAAGATAGCAACAGGCTGCATTTTGTTGCTGCTTATTGGTGTGTGTTTGTATCCACATTATGCCATGTCAGATCTCTCCAGTGGGGAATACGAGCATGAAGGAATTTTTGAATTTGCTTTATTTGTATTTGTACATTTCTAGGAAAGGAAAGCCGTTCCTGTAATGAAAGAAGCCTTACATGAAGTTGTGCATGAAGTCCTGTTCTGCAGGGTGCAGAGGCCTGCGAGTTCCGATGCACTATGAAAAATCAGGGTTATAAGAAGTTTGCTTATATATGTGTTAAGTGACCTGCTTGTATATGATCCTGAAACACTGAAGGCCTGGATGTGAAACAGGTATTATTCAAATGCTACCTTAAAGGATCCAAACCTGCCATGAGTATGTTGGGTATTTATTCTGTAAAGTGGACTCGTCTATACCTTTATCTGTTAGCTGGTTGTTGTTGGGGTTTTTTGGTTGGTGTTTGTTTTTTTTTTTTTTTTTTGTAAGAAGTACTTTACATGGGCTTCAGCGCCACCGTTCGGAGGACACTGGGACTGGGGGGGTCCTGGTTTAGACGCTGCAGCACAGGAGGTAGGACTGGAATTGGTAACTTGTAGAAACGCATGCAACTAAAGAAAGATAACTGCATAAAAGAGAAGATGTGCTACTTTTTAATAAAAGCATTCTATTAAAGCTAAATAGGAATCCAATGTTTATTACACCCCAGGGGTTTACATCAGCGATTCAGCGCGCAATGTCACAAAAGGCAGACACAAAACACTTCTGAAAATAAATGCACATTTATTTGCTCCAGCTGGGTAGGTCTAAAAGCTGGTGAAATCTTGCACCTCAATTAGAGAGGAATAGGGGGCTTTTCACAGCTCCAGATCAATTGTTTAATTTACATAGAAATTTAAATGCTACTTGATATTTATTATACACTATGAGCGGAAGAAGGGAAGGGTGCAGTTCAACCTGCCAGGACAGCCACTTTCTGTCACCAGCCTGGCAGTCTGTGGCGTTTACAAATGTCAAAAGCAGTTGTCTGTCTTGATCTCTTACTGCTTCAAATGTTTGGGTGAGATTGGGAGCTGCTACAGATCCTGCTTTGGCAGATACACACACAACATTATTCTGGTGTGACGGGAACAGTGTGTGTACCACACTGCAGAACACGTGTTTGTGCTCGAGTGGCACAGAGCCACTTCACTTCTATACTGTTAAACAGCCACTCGTGAACAAGTAGTGACCCTGGAAAGGCCAAGAGGCACTTGGTTGGTTTGTATTCGCTGACTCTATTAGTTCTTTTTCACCTGAAAATATCGTTGCTTGGCTTCGTGAACAAAGATCTGGGAAGGGTTTTCCCCACGCTCACTGCAAGCGATGAGTGCACCCTTCGGGGCAGCGCAGTGGATTTTTTAGGTGAGGTGCAGCGTGCGTGGAACTGGCTCCACCCTTTACACCTGAGGTTCATCTGCCAGGGCCTAGCGAGCTTGGACAGTGACAGTGAAGTCCTCGGGTCGTAGGTTTGGTTAGAGTATCCTTCTCTTAGATGATGGATGCCTTACAGGGCTAAACGAGCTCCATCTGCCCAGGTTTGGAGTCAGAGTTGTCCTTCTCCTAGGATGGCTGCCCGAAGGCTAGTGAGCCCATCCTGCCCGTGGACACACTTTGTCTGACCCTTCAGCTGAGACCTGTCTGGCTAGGGAGACCCCACCGGAGGCACATGCCACCACCAGCAGAGCTCTCAACCTCACAAGGGCACGCAAGCTCCTTCCCCACGGCAAGGGGATGCCCGTGAAGGAGTCGCTGCTCTGCCTCCGGACATCACAGATCCGGGCACGGGGTGGCCGGGGCCTGCCAAGAACGGGAGTCCTGGAGGTGACCTGAAAATGTAGGTTGCTGTGAACATGACCTACAGTTCCACAGGATTAAAGTTGTGTTTCTTGTGAAGCTCAGTATGTTGCCATGTCAAAACAGCACAGGGACTTCAGCTGCAGGGATGGCGCCTTGAGGCTCAAGATTTGCAGGCAAGTGTCACATAACCTACACTGTACAAAACTGTGACAGCTAAATGTGACTGCCATCAAAATTAAGTGTTTTGTGTTTGACAGTGTCAGTCTTTTGGTCAAGTAGAACATTTCTGTCTCACTGTTGAACCCCGCTCAAGACAAGATGTGGCATTTTGTCATTATCTCAAAAAGACAGTTTGCCACCACACTAAATAGATCAAACCTCAGTTTAGGTTTTGGAAAGCAACATGAATATAAGATTTACTTGTGCTCTGCACTAGTAATCAATTAGTGCAATTAACTAATGACACTGCAGTACTCATCTAGGTTAATCAAGAAACAGCCAAGTGATAAAAACAAGCCTGTTAGAAAAAAACCTCAGTGCTCCTCCCCAGTTTTTAATACCTTTTTTTCCAGCATGTGCAGAAAACAGAGACTGTTCTAGGGAGACTTGTCACCACACACAAAAGCGTGTCTTCCTTGTGCTTCCAAATTTACAGGGGGTCAACAGAAGCCACAGCAGTGTCTGCGAAAACCTACCAGGGCTTTGCAACGACAGGTATTGTAAAGTGATTGTTGTCATTGTTAGTCTGCCCTGGAGTCTGTCAAGCTGCAGACCTTTACATTACTGATTCTCCGCAGGGCTTTAGCAACTCTGCTGATCATCTTTCTACTGTTTTACTGCTGTCACACAGTAAAAAAAAGAACAGTCAAAGCTGTCCCAGTGAGATGAATTTCAGTAGAAGGGAAGATCACAAACCAAGCTGTTTTATCAGTGGAACAAGTACTTTGATTACCCTGTGCGTGCCGTAGGATTTAATTATAGAACAGAAACATTACAATTTCACCTCCTGCTAAAGGATATTATGTTGATTTATTAAAAGCTGCTTGAAAGTAATGGCTGCATCTAATCTTGTA
>NW_010419079.1:7566-10442 GCF_000710305.1 Buceros rhinoceros silvestris
TGTACTGAAAATATCTAACTGAAGTCATGCAAAATTTACTTTTTCTAAAAAGACCATTGGTATTTGTTGACATTCCTCTGAACATGGTTCACATCATAAAACAGCTTTCCACCAAACCTTTAGTCATTCCTCACTACGGTCATATGTTCCAGATCAAATAATATGTGGAGAAGAGAAATGCAAGTTCATGAAGTTGATTAGGACAAAAAGTTTGCAGGAACAACTTTTTTTTTTTTTTTTTTTTTTTTTTTTTTTTTTTTTTTTTTTTTTTTTTGCTGTACAGACAAAAGGAAAGGTTTTAGTTAACTGTAACCAAAACCTGAGAGGTCAGTTCCTCACTAAAGGACAGTTCGATAAATGGATAGCTGGGCTTTGAGTCTCAATCCCAGTTCGCCCCTATGACAAACCTGCAACACTCCTGGAAAGTCTTTGTCTCTATCTGTCCTTGCCCAGAGAAACACAACAGATTTTTTCCTTCATGTTACAAGCTCATCTTTGCTTTAGCCCAGAATGTTTTGGGGTGGTTTTGGTTTATGTACTTGTAGATGCGTGTATGAACATGTTCTAAGTTACACGCTCTTTGCTTCATACAAACCAGGCTTCAAAGTCCCTGCTCTGTGTTCAGAACCCTCCAGTTCCTGCAAGCACACCCACAAACCTGTGTTGGTGTGGCGACCCACATCGCTCTGATTTTACCCATTTTGAAAGACCTGGCACTGCGCCCTCCTTGTCTTGCTCCCTTTGTATCCTTGACCACATCGCTCACTCCTCTTTGCTTCGTATCCTTTTCCAGTGGAGTCAGCAAAACCTGCACCTCACTTTTTCTTTCTGCCTGCATTTTTTTCCCCTTCCCTATCCTCTCTGCCAAATTTTTCATCAACTGCTGAGTAAAGTTGCACGTTGTCCAGGGCAAGGGTTGTGGCTGCTTATCGCAGACCTTCCACGTGTTCTGAGAAGACTGGGGCCTGCTGTTTGGATCTCCTCTGGCACATGGAGGACGCAAGCTGGGAGAGAGTAGTTCTTCAGGCTGGTGGAAATCCTCTTCCCTTTCCCCGATCTGGGTGCTTTTGAGCATGTCAGCAGCGTTTGTTTGCTAAGAAACACTCCCGCTGGTCTCATGGGGCTGGCCCAGTTACAACCAGCCTGGATGAAGCCATGAGCTCTGGGGTGACTGGATTCAGCCTCTTATCTCCAGAGAGACAGAAACCCCACAGCAGAAGTGGCAACAGTCAGGGGAAAGAAAATACCTGGTAAGAAAAGATTTTTCTCTTCTAAACCCCTGCTCTTCATTGTGTTTCCATGGAATGGCCTAAACGCTTTCATCCTTCCTCCTCTCCTCCAGTTATTTCCATATGTTTTGGCAGGATCCAAGGTAGCAACAGCAGTAGGAGAGCGCAGGATGGCCAAGGCAGAGGTTTCATCCCTGCCGATGGTCACCGCTAGGCAGCTCTGAAACTCTCAGTGCTTCACAGGTGTGAATTCACTTTTGCTTTGTGTTATTTTTCGTCCTTCCTTTAAGCTAGGTCTTTCCTATGTCCTGTCTTTACCTCCAGTCAAAGCCCAGGAATTCACAAACCTTGACTGTCAGCGTGCTGCTTCCTGTGCTGTGTCTGAATGAAAAACTCACGGATCAGTTTTAGGCTGATTTTTCACGCGGCTGGGTAGCATGATGTATGACTAGGTACCAGTAATGCTTTTGGTGCCGATGTAATATAAATATTTCCCTTATTTCTACATGAGGAACCACGCTTTTAAAATTAGATGCCTAAAATAATCCAGCAAATCAGTGTCAAAACTCAAATGATGAACCATTTCTCCAGACACCAAGTCTTTGTATCATAGGGCATTCAGGAATTATTAGCACTGTGTACATCTTTTATTCATAAATCTCTAAGCACGTGATAAGGCTTTTCAGTTATTTTTAATGAGTAATACCCTATTAAAATCTTATAAATCAATTGGTAGTTTGATGCAACCCTCCCTGTTTTACATGCATTTGTAATACCAGATCTGTAGAAGAAAATAAAGGCAGAGGAAAAGCATTGCTTAAGGAATTATTTACAGCTTTATCACCAGCTTTTTACCCCAATATAACAGAATTCTTGTAGCTATAACAGTGCTGGGAGAATGAACAATTAGCAAAGCCGATAATCAGCCAGTGAACAGGCTTGCACAAATACCAAGTCTACATTCTTTGCTTCTGCACCATGAAACTTGGCATCCTCCTCCTCAGTCCGCCTGACTTTGAAGCTGGGCGACTCAGGTGAGGAGGGCTGCAGGACCACGTGGGTTGCAGGCTGCCATTGCTTTAGGGAGCTCCTGCCCCCCACACTGGTTTCTCTGGACCTCCAGAGAAACTCCACCAGCTTTGTGCAGTGTTGTTGGCCACAACGTCAGGTACTGTTTAGTTATGCTTAATGTCATTAAGAGAAGTGGTCGCTACAAAATTTTGTCTCATCTTTATGTGAACCGGGGGCTCTATGGCTCAGGATGAGAGAGACACTCATATGGCCAACCCCACAAGTGATACAGAGATGGGCAAAGACACAGAAGATCTGACAAAAGGCCTGGAAGAACCTTCTGAGAGGCCTGAAGAGGAGCAAAGTGAGAAGGCTCTGCTGCATTCACACTTAGAAGAAGAGCATCAACTCAAGAGCATCAACTCTCCAACAATAAAAACCCCATGATGGGCCAAATATCATCCCCCACCTGAGCTGCAGGCAGCTGTCTTGAGAGCACTCCAAACTCCTTTCTGTGCATGTAGATATAATCATGGGATAACTCAATGTTTTACCCAGCTGTTTGGGTAGCTCTTGGTCCTGAGCATCTACGATGCAGCAGCACCACACCAAACTTGCTATCTGCTGATCCACATG
>NW_010419079.1:10564-11147 GCF_000710305.1 Buceros rhinoceros silvestris
CCTTCAGCTTCCACCCCGTTCGTCTCAAGGGCTTACTGAACCGGATGTGGCTTCCAAGTACGCAGTAGCCGTGAACAGAATTGTGAACTTCTCTGGACTCTCCCTGAACCCGCACAAACCCAGGTGGGATGTACTGCTCCATACCTGCCCCACGCCGAACCGCAGCCTTTCTTCTGCTTCTGGCCCCAACAGCTATCATTCCACACCAGGTTTATGGACCACATTCTCCTCAGTTTCAACCATCCTTTTCCTGCCGAGGTGCCCACCCCACGTGCACATTTAATCGACCTAAACGCAGGCAGCTGCGGCCTAACGCCAGCGGAGCCAGGCTACAAACCAGGCCCGTGGTGTGACAGAAAGGACAGCGCAGGACTCTTTCATTCAGTGCAGCAAGGAGTGCCCCTCTCCCCGGGTACACTAAAACCAGGTACCTGAGCCGTGTAAACCGGGCCGGAGACACCCACTCGCGGCGTGACAGAACGCAGTGAGCAGAGGCACGGGGGGCTCCATGCTTCCCCAAAACGCTGCCTCCCGCCCCTCGGCCTCGTCTGCAGGTGAGAGACCCCCTCAACCCCCTGCGACC
>NW_010419080.1:0-327 GCF_000710305.1 Buceros rhinoceros silvestris
GCCTGTGGGGCTGCTGTGGGCCGGGCCTCATGGACAGGGCCAAGCAGGGGGCCCCGGTCCGCGGAGAGCCAGGAGGCATGAAGGGAAGGCGTTGGGGCACTCGGGGACACCACTGCCTGGGTGCTGGGATCAACACCCCGCCCTGGGGAGCTGAGGCAGAGGGAGCAGAAAGACTGGTAGTCCTGAAGGTCCCTGGGGAGCTGACCCAGTACCGGGCGGAGGAGGGACCTTGGCCCTGCGACAGAGCAGGGTGGTCCTTGGAAAGCTGCTGCCAGGCCCGCAGTGACCAGCCCACCCACGCGGCTCCGCCCCCACAGGCCAAGCTGG
>NW_010419080.1:450-21669 GCF_000710305.1 Buceros rhinoceros silvestris
CGCGTCCCTGATCCTGCTCATCGTCATCCCGTCCGTGGGGTTAGTGAACAGTGTGGGGGACATGGAATAGCACAGTGGGAAGGGGTTGTGTGCTGGCCAGGGACCTTTTACCAAAGATTAAAGGGGCTTGTGAGACAGCTGAAACACAAACAGGCCGTGATGGGGCGATAGGAGTTAGCACATTCAGAGACAGGTTGGGGTTGGGTAGGAGGCAGATGGGATCAGCGGGAACTGGTGGGCTCTGAGTCCTGTTAAAAGCCTAGGCAAGGGGCAGAAAGAGCCAGTTGCAGGTGAGGGTGGGGAGGCCAGGTAGATAAGGTGTGGCAGCTTGCTTCTCTAGCTGGCAATGTGACACACTCTTAGAAGCATCATTTGGCAGACCCAGAAAGAGAAAAAAAAAAAACACCTCAGAAAATCTTCCACTGGAGCTCACACTTTCTTGGATTTACTGATGAGGCATGTATCAATATAGGTCTGTCCTGAAACCACTTTCACTGTGACTTTCCTTAGGATACCTGGAAGCATGTACCTGACCTCAGCAGCTGCCTTCAGATCTGTAGAGTCAACCATTATAACACCTGTCCCAGCATTGCTCTTCTAGGTGGCAAGTGCCTCTAATACCATCAACCAGTTTGCCCTTCTAGCATCCCTGAGATACACGGGCTCTGCTTTAGCAACTTCCCCGAGGGTCTGAGGATCCACAACCACACTATGAGAAGATTTCCCAGGACTAGGAATCAGTCAGCAAAATGTGTGTGAAATTACTCAACAGTGTCACCACATTCACCAGCTACCACTGATCTTTTAACACATCTGTCTCTACTTCACCAACATCTGTTCTTGGTTCTGAACAACACACCTTTAGTTCCTCTTTGGCCAAAACAACATTATCAACATTTGACTCTTCAGTAAAACCCTTTGGAGCACTCTGCTTTCCTCCCACAGCCATCCTTCCTCCCTGCCCTTGGTGTCAAGCCTGGCTTGTTCTCATTTACACCTCGCACTCTGGCCAAAACCTTCTGTTTTTATTTTCTTCCTCTTTCTAGACTGGCATGCCAGTAATTAGTAATCTGTTTACTCCAGCTAATGGCCTTTACAGACATAATTTCTCCTACTCTTACCAAATGTCAAATTATTTGTACAAAATGGGATGCTTTTGGAAGGAGAGTCTGAGACAGAACCCATAATCTCCAAAAAGAATAAAAGCCAATGTATGGCAGCCAGACTATGCTCTGCCTGGTACATAGCTGAATTATGAGGTTAGGTTTACATACTCCAGGCTGCTGGACTCCTCTGGCAAGGGAGAATCTTTTATTTTTAATGAACATATCAAAAGACCTGGGCTTTATTACACTTACGGTTCTCATGGAGGCAAAGCAATAAGAGGCTGTTTTCAAAATTGGATTAACCACAGTTTCTTCCCACTTGCTAAACACTAGCAGCCACAGCTCTTTTCTTGCCAGCCATCCTATGCCCCAGTCCCAAATACGTAACTCATAATCCCATTTGACTTTGATACCACAACTGAATTGTCCGATCCCAGTCCTGTGGTTTCAGACCAAGCATAAGCAAATCTGACATTTCACACTTGTATGGAAAATAGCTTGAAGGCAGTGAGTCAAACAGAATTCTGTGGAAGTCGGTTTTGTTTTTCATTGTAGATTGTGTTGGGATGACTTCAGAATAGCTGGGAAGGGATTAGGAATGTTAGCTTGATGCTGGAGGAGGAAAGCTGTGTCTTGGCATAACTTTTGTGGAGAGTTGGGTTCCAGGACAGGGAACACCCACTGAACTGAACAATTAATTGTCCAGCTGCTCTGTAACATCACCCATCACCTACACTTTTTCTCAAAGTTTGAAAGAGGTGTTGCCAAATTAAGCCCATTTTCCCCAAAATGCATCTCAATCCCAAGCTTACCTTAGATTTCCTCAAACCCTTGAACTCGGTGACTCTCTGCTGTGGGGAAGAGGACATTTATATTGAAATGTACAAGATGAGCTGGGAGGAAAAAAGAGGAATATTTCAAGAATGCAGTAGCGTGAAGGTAGTTGTTCACTCTTGATTCTGATGTAAACAGGTTCAGTGAACTTGGCAAGGGGCTTTGTGTGCTTTCTGTCTTACAAAATGGTGAAGCATTTTGAGATCCAAAGGTAGGAAAAGGTTGTACTATCACTACAACTTTATGAGTGTGTTTTTTGTTCTTTGTCACCTGTTTTTCTTAAAATGTTTGTTTTCCAGCTCTCTACACATCTTCTCTTTCCTGTCTTAGCTGGGAGATGGGCAGAAGCCTTCCTTGGTCCATCTCCTCCTCTGTGGTGACACAAAAGGCAGGCAGTGCCATCACATTACCTGTACTGTGTCAGCCTCGGCTCATTACGCAGTCCTTGGAATTGCCAGCCCTTTGCAAGTCACACAACACAGCATAACATTCGTTACCTATTCTGATCCGTTTGGTGTTACAGACTATAGTCTGTATAGGGACTGTACAGAGAGGTGAAAGCCAAGCACTTCAGATTTGCTGGGGTGGGAAGAAACACATGGGAATTGCACTCCTTTTGTCTCCCCTTCTGTCCTCACCTTCTAATACTGCCTATGATGAGGCAGGGTATTCATACAAAAGACATTGAAAAGGGAGAAAATCCACAGTCGTGAGAGCAGGAAAAAGAAAAGAGTGGGGCGGGGAACACACAACAAGAAAAGTCTCAAATACTGCAAACAGAAACTCCTCTAGTTTCAAATGAGTAATAGGTCAGACTCTCCACTGCAGCTCTCTAGAAGCATTTATCTGATTTTTTTCTGAGGTGACCAAAGTCAGAGCACAGGCTGCCCTAGAGGGAAATGCCTTCAGCCACCACCTCTGAACAAATATTTGTCAAATTAAGTGTTATTTCACAAGAAAAGACAAACACATCACCCAGGCTGATAGATATCTGCATGTGATAGTTGCATAGAGCCAAGCGGCAACCTTCCTGTGCTTGGAGCTGGGAGGGGCTGAACACCTCTCCAGGAACAGCAACCGCAAGAGCCCTGCTTCCTCAAGCACGTCGTCCTGCTCCCACTGCGGCAAAGGGCAGATTTGAGTCCGGCAGCTGAGAATCTCACCCTCTGGCCAGTTTCCAGCACCCGCAGGCTGCTCCCTGTGCAAGCCAGTCCAGCTGCTCTCCCCAGTCTCTAAAGGGCACAGATTTACCTTTTAATGCACAGACTTCCTTGCATAAAATAAGGCTTTAGACCCATGTTCTTCTCTTTTTAAGACCAAAAGCCTAGTGCCCTTCATTGCAGCTGCATCTGTCTTTTAATGTGTAAGCTAGTATTATTTTAAAGATCTACAGAAACGAGCTTCAGGGAGCTCTTCTTTCCCGCAGTGCAAGAGACCTTAGGGAAAACACGTATCAGCAAAAACTGAATCCAAAAGAATAGAGATGAGTGTAAAGCTAAGAAACTGAAACAAAATTTGGGATGATAAATATTCAATTGTATCTATGTAAGATTAGGTATCTAAATCAGAACCTTTTTTGAGTCACTGCTTCGGTTCTCACATTTTAGCTCTCAGAAACACAGGTAAAGAGAGGCAATGCTCACATAGTCAGTCAGTGACGAGCTAATGCTTTTCTTCTTGCTTCCAAACTATGCTTCTGCAAACCTACAGTAGCAGTTTGAAAGAAGCCTTCTGTAGGAAGAAAGAAGCTGATTTATATGAATATTTTTTGTCCTTTTAATTTAATAAGGGGTCAATTATAGTCCATGAATTAGTCCTACAGGTTGTTAGTGTAGAACAGAAATCTAGTGATTCAATCTGAAGGGATCGGCTACTCCCATTAACCAACAGACTCTGTCACTTCCTGGCAGTGGATTTAGTTCAGTGCAACTCTTGGTGTCAGTCTAATCTAAGTGAATGTCTACAGGAGAATGTAGAGGATTCTCTATGGTCCTAATCGGTCTTTACAAAACACCAGTCCTTAGCTTATTAGCTTTGAACCTGATGTGGAGAAACTCTTATAGATCTTACATCCAGTGCTATTTTGGAAATATCTAGCAGCTCTACTTGTTATTTGGGCTGAAAAGTTTTCCCTGTTAAAAGACCCCCAGTCTTCCTCATTTGTGATTTGCCCAACTTCAAAAACATTCAGGCAGGAGATTTTCCATGCCAGGCATCCAGCTGGAGCTATTTCCAAGATCCAAGTTAAGGACAAACAATGCTGATGGCCTGAAATTCTTGGGTGCGCTTCTTTGGGTGGGGGGTGGGATGGAGACAGTTCTTTCACTCTCCAGAAAAGGCTTGAAATGTGGCAAAAGAACTGGCTATAGTGCAGAGCATGGAGCAAAAGAACAGGCTTTGAAACATCAGAGCAGTCTTCAAGGTACATTTACAGACTGCCATTTTAGCACCTCCCAGAGTCCATCTTCTCTGAGCACAAATGGAAGGAGAGCGCACAGGGATAGGAAGGACAATACTGCCCCAGAAATCTGGATTGTTCCTGTCCCTCTGTCCCTGGGTGACGCAGGACACACCATTCAAATAGTCTTTGAAAAGGTAGGTAGTGCCACTGAAAGCCAGTGGGAGCTGTGCTCTGGGCAGATCAGGTGCTGTGCTTAAAAACCCTGAAAAATCAGGTGAGACACACTTCAAACAGAGCAATCAATTTTCTGGCGAGCTCCAGCTGTTATGATTCGTATGGATGAGTATAGAGAAGATCTTCACTCACGGAAGTGCTAATCTCTCTGATTGTCTTGAAAACAGTGATTGTTTTCTGTGGAGGACAGACAGGGCAGTGATGACTGCCACAGAAGGATAGATAACACGGCTGTGCCATTCAGAGTGCTAAAACAGTGTGATGACCTTATTTCTGGTACTGCCTGGTTTTTGAATACTCGTCTTGGCAACCTTTGTGTTGTTCATCTAATAGAAGGTTTTTGTGCAATAATATGGCTCGGACAGGCTGGAATGCCAATTATTAGGCAGGCTTCTTAATTGTTTTGTAACTTTACAGTTCCAACATGGAAAAAGTCCAGCTCTAAAGTCAGTTTGATCTAAAACTATGGGTTTGGGCCATCATCTGTGGATCCCTGAAACTACTCCTGCAGGGATTGTCCAAGTTCACTGCTTGTTGTCAGCCAGCTTGCATTTGAAATGCAGGATTTCTCCTCCACTACTTGGTTCTTTGGATGTTTACAAATGAAAAACATGGTTTTGAAGCATGAAGGTTGGTTTTTCTGATGTCGTATTGCTGATGGGTTGCCAGTGGAGTGTAGCTGGACATTGAGTGTTGCCATGTGATTAGAGCAGAATAAACTACTTGGAATAAAGATTGTATTTGGATAATTTATTTTTTTTTCTTTTGTGAATTGGCCACAAGCATAGTATGACCATTTAGAACAAAAATGCCTCAGTGAATAAGTCCCTGGGAGCAGCCTATATCTAGTATGTAGTATTTGGACACTGACTCAGTTGACTGAACTCATGACTCATAAGGATGGTTTTGCTCCTTGTTCTCCCATTGGGCAAGTGAAACTTAGTGTCAGATTTTGTGCACAGTCACTCCCATTGTACAAGTCCAAAATTGCCCTTTTCTGTGAACATTTCCAAATTTTGCTTAAAAAAATCTACTGCTTGGCACAAACAATAGACGCTGTCATATCCAATGTGTACTCGAACGCTGTCAGGGCCTCTGGAAACTAGCTCCTGATTGCTGGAGAAACATGAACAACTTAAATTAAAGGCAGTAAATGCTTCACCTCACACTTCCTTTTTATTAAAATGCCTGCGAACATTTTTGGCCTTGATGATATCCCTATAGGAAGTGAATCACCTGTAAAGATGTGACTGAGTATTTCCAGAAGAGGGTTTGTACGCACAATATCTGGCCAGGGAAATTTCTTGACTGTGTACAGGACACTCTCTGGAAGACCTGTGTGTCAATCGTAGGTCACTAGAGCATATCAGATATGAGCAAAATGATTATACTATAACATCATAAATCGAAACATACAGCAATTTCCCTTGTGGACTACTATAGGTCTGTTAATTCCTTGCTGTCACGGATTTTGAGCAGCTCTGAAGGGGGTGATACTAAGCTGTGCATTACTCATTAGATTTGTTAATTACACAGCAGCCTTTTATGGATTTTGAGAGACAAACCCTGTAAAGATTAGAAGCTTCCACAGCTGTTTTGAAAAGTAATTTAGCTGTTCTTTTAATAACAGACATCTGAACGGTTCTGTAAAGGAACAGGATATTTTAATCCATTGTTTTGCACTCTAGGCTTAAAGCCTAACAGGCATGAACTGTTATAAGGGCAAAGGGAAGGGGACCAGAAGAGTTTTGGTCTGTTGTCAGGATTTCCCCATCTGGATCCAGCCGTGGTGTTGCTCTTGCCTTGTAGATAGCACTGTACACAGCCACGCTGTTTGTGTTCTGCCACATGGGCAGACATGATTTGAACGCTGCAGTGAGGCTTGAATTAGGACCTGTGGAGGGACTTCAGCTCAGTTGGGACCAGTCATCCTGGTTCCCTCTGTGGTCAGTGGAAAGAGGGAGGCAATTGGGGAGCATGTTTTTTTAGGCATCTGTTTTAGGATGAGACATGACATGCCCAAGACTCTGCTATTCATATGGACTAGGTCTCCACTTGGTAAACATTATTTATTATGTCAAGTGTATCTCTTGCCTATAGCTCCCATAGTCACTTATACTTTAGCTGCAGCTCCTCCTGCTAACCATACTGACTGGGCTGTACTTGCGAGTCTGGCTGGGAAGTCACTCCAAGTGTAGAAGACATCTACAAGGTCTCAGCACTTAGCTGAGCAGTTCTCCAAGACAGGAGAGGCTACACTTAGGAAGTAGTGAGCATTGGGAGCTGGAGCACCCCCAGTGCTTGCCACCTTCCCTGGAGCTGCCAGAGCACAGAGGACAGTAACAGGAGCAGAATGGTGTACAGAGCACCGCCACAACCCCTGTGCAGCCACATCTTGCTGTGACATCTCCTGGGACACAAGCAGATAGGAGGAGATTGAATTCCTTCTCCCCCAGATCCATATCTTGTTTCCATACTAAACTATTCGCAGTCCAAGAACTTGCTCACATTCACTTTTACCCATAATTCAGAGTTTTTTCTTTCCTCTGTAAATCACACACATAATGCACTATAGAGCCCCATTTATGAAAACAAGATCTATTACAAAACCCTCGTAGCATCGGTAAATCTTCTTTTAATGAATTGGTCCTGTAGCTTCAATTACGAAGCTGGGCTGTGACGGCTGCTGAGCGAGCTGTGCCAACAACAACACTGAGGCAGATCACTGTCATAAGGGTGTTAGGAGAGTCTTGGGAAAGGCTTGGATGGTCCCTCTTTTCCTTCAAGCACTTTCACATCTGCTCTGCATTATGTCCTCGTCCAGATGACTTCGCTGGGATCTCCAGTGTTCTTGGGAGTATTTATATTATCAGCAAAGAAACCACTAATTTATTTGTTCAGTCTTCCACATAAATATACCCATAGCCCAGTGTGAAACAGCTCACATTTATCTGGTTTGCTTTGTTTTCAAATGGGCCTACCCTGGATTTTCAGTTTTACAGCGTGCATAAAGTATTAAACTCTTTAATTAGATTGCATACCCTCTGGATCTTTTTTTTTTTAATCCCGTTTTTGTGTACTACATACCACCAGAGACTACCCTTCTTCAGCATTATTAGAAATAGACCACTTCCACATATCCTGTAGGAGCTATGGGGAGAGGCGGATCTAGTGGCTCCCATATGCACAGCTTATGTGGGAAGGCTGAAGATGCTATTTGTGTCCCCTCTCTTGGGTGGAACATTTGGGCCATCCATAAGACAGGATGTTGTGGTGCCAAGTTTGCCTTTCTCTCGCAGTGAGAAATTGTCTGTGGACACAAACAGAAGATGTACGTAGGGCATGTAGCTGGAGAAGGGCTTTTTGCAAGGGTATGTGGTGACAGGGCAAGAGGTAATGGCTTTAAACTGAAAGTGAGTGGATTTAGATTAGATGTAAGGAAGAAGTTCTTCACTGTGAAGGTGGTGAGGCACTGGAACACGTAGCCCAGAGAGGCTGTGTGTGCCCCATCCCTGGATGTGCTCAAGGCCAGGTTGGATGGGGCTTTGAGTAACCAGGTCAAGAGGAATGTGTCCCTTCTCAGTGCAGGGGCGTTGGAACTAGATGATCTTTGAGGTTCCTTCCAACCCAAACTTCCAACCCATGATTTTATGTTTGTGTGATCGTATGATTCTACGCTTTTGTCCTTCTGGCCCTAGGCTCGGAGAAAGGGGCAAAGCACAAAGCAAATACTTACCCTTAAGCCTTCCTGCCCTCCTCTGTAACCAGTACGTTGATAAAGGCACTGGACTGGAGGGACCCAGCTGACTGCTCCTGCTCTGTGCAGGATGTCAGATGTCTATCTTTAATGTGGAGCCCACGATGATTTTCACCCACTCTTGACATATTGACACCAATTACAAGCTTTTCTTGCTACCCGCTTCTTCTCTCGACCTCACAGAGTAGCTCTTTTGAGTCACCTTGATGCTGTAGCAAGACTCAATATTGCAGAGGACCTCTTTGGCTCCATTTTACTTTTAGACAGCCTGTGCTTGTCCTGTTTTCTGTCTTTCTGCAGCAGGCTGACTCATGTTGATTTAGTGATGGAAGATCTTTTGATGAAGAAATGGGAGAAAGTAATATTAAAACAATAAATTTCACTTACTGGAATGTTCGGCCTAGAGACACCTGGTCATGCGGCCTTTCATCACTTAAAGTGGATGCTGGTCTAAGTAGAGCTAGTGCAGCACACAGGCACTCTTGTGGACTGCAAGGTGGGGTGATGTCTGGATTGGTGACAAAACCAGACACCTAGCTTGCTAAAGAGATCACTGAGCACTGAGGAGAACTGCTAAGGGCTTTGTGTGTTGTGGTATCTCTTTCCCCTAAGTTTTGTGGTTTATTAGAACTGATGAACATGAAAAAGATACTGAAAGTAGGAACATTTCCAACACAATCAGCTGAAATTTGGCTTCTACGCAATGCTAATGATCCAGCTTTGTTACTGCTTTTGTTTCTGTGAAAGTGCCTGGCTTGGACAGGAGTTTCAGTCTGGGGAAAATCTGGAGAAATTTGGGGAATATTGCTCTGCAGATTTTGAGGTTTCATTTAAAAAACAGGATTTTTTTTAAGGGATCATGGTAAAAAAATACAAAATTTCAAACTGTATTACTGCAAAGATGTATTTCTATGCATTCCCCTATTTCAATTCAATCTTCAAAAAAATTCTGATGAAAACAGGTCCATTGTGCAGAAGATGTCCCTTCTGCTTAACCCTACCCTAATACTGCACAGTCCCGCAGAGCAGTTCTTGGCTGGGGAAGGGTGGTTGTGCCTGGCCATTCACACGGGTCGCTGTTGGCTGCCCTCTCTGGGTGTTCACACTGCTGGAAGAAAGCCAACAGCTGTCATCTTTGTATGTAACCAAGAGCAGTAGAAAGGCTGCAGATGTTTAAGCTCCTGAAAGGCCACAGCAGCTTGGGCTATGGCAGAGGAGAGGTGTGTGGGTGCACGTACGGCATGGCCTTCTGGTGACGCCTACATGACATCGACGGTGCTTGGAAATTTGAGGATGATTGTTTCCCCTGATAGCTCAGTTTCTGAAAACCAGCTGGGGGCACATCAGTGAGATCAGGCATTGCTCGTGAGTCAGAAATGAGACAGTACAAAAGTTTACTCTTTATCTGTATATCAACCCCTAAATGCTCTGGTCTGCAACATAATTTTGCTGGTTTAGACTAACCATTAAAGGCCCCAGACTTGGGGTCAGCTGCAAGACCCAGGAGGGATTTAAGGGAAGGGTGTGACTGAGAAAGTAAAAGAAAAGCCCCTATGACTGCAGCCAGTTTTAGTCAGAGGAACCGCTTTGTTTTTGTATTACAGCTGCATGGTGTTTTTAACTATAAACCGTTCTTCAGACTGGGGCTGAAACAGACTTGGGTGCCTCAGTGATTCGTCCAGCAAAACAATTTATAAATCCCACATGAAGCAGCGTTTGAAAGTCCTTTGAAAGCATTGTTTGGCCAGCAGCAGGGCTCTTTTCAAGCTCTACTTGGGTTGCAACTCTTGTTTCTAAAGGTACAGCTAAACAAACAAGTGACTGTGGGGATGTGCATTTACATCACACATCGTGTTTTCCACAGTACCATTCACAGCCTGTGGCAAGTGAAAAGTTGCCTAACTATAAAGGGAAATTTGCTCCAAGGCAAGGGGCTGCCTCTGAGAATTTGCCGCTAGCAGCTACAGTGACACTGTAAATCCACACCTTCTCTTCATTCAGAGTAACCTGTTTGTGTAGCTGTACCCTGTGTTACCAATACACTCGCTAGAGATGAGGTTTCATGGCTGCAAGCAGCAGCCATGCAGAAGGTACATGCGGAGTGTGCTGGTATTGTAAATGGATACAACTACTTGAGCAGCCGACAGGAAAAGAGAAGTCCAGTGTTAAGTGTCACTTTACAAGACTATGCATTACAGTTTTATCCGCTTCCCCCATCCATTGCTTGGAAAATTCTGGCTAATGGGATGTTTTCTAAATCAATCCTAATCTTGTCTCTTGCAATCAAATGGAGATGGGCTGAATGTGCTGTCTGCTCTATCAGACACAATGCAGTTATTGGCCACATCAACAGCACACGGGACTAGTGGGGACCTGCAAGAGACTTGCAGCCTTGTAGGAAAACAAATGCACTTGTGAGGCAGTCCTACGGCTAGGGCATGGCCTGGATTTGTGCAAACCCCATCTTGTGTGGAGAGGCCATAAACTCAACTTAGACTTCATTTTATGGACTTCATTCATAGTCTTCATTTTATCTGTTACCCTCTTTTATAGGAGCAAAAGGAAAAGAGTGCATGAGTGGAACAAGGATTATACTATTAATTCTAACCATATTCCCCCATAGCTAGGATTTTTAGTGCCTCTAATTCCCTAAATTAGTGACAAGGTTAAATGGTGCCAGAGAAATATGGGCTAAAGCTGGAGCTCCAGCCAGCCAATATCTAGCTAATAATTTAAAATGTATTATTCATGAACACCTTATTAATGTTCACATTAAGTTATTATAATTCTTTCAGTACCAATGTCCCTGCTTCACATGAGAGGTGTTTAATATTAGCTGCTGTTCAGCCCTTTCCAGCCAAATAAAATCAGTCTTAGTTCATTCTGTCTTGCTTAGATCAACAAACATGGAACATAATGAACGCGCCGTGCTCTATGACTGATCTTGCCAGGGTGGGAAAGGGAACATACTGCGGCAAAACATTCCTCAGCGCTTTCCTTTGATAGCACATGGTCCAACTCAGGCAAGGACTGTGACAGTGCTGCAAGGTACTACACGCTCATGACGCCTCTGTCCACCAGCACAGGGGAGCCACTGTGCCCGTCCTCCCCACTGTCAGCTGTTTTGGAAAGGCAGTACGGAAGAGCAGCAGGGCCAACGGTTAGACTGCTTTCCAGAAAAGCTCAGGGAGGATATTCCCTAGCAGCAGCCTCTCTTGTGCTCTGTGGCCCCAGTCCAAGGCATGGGGTGGCTGCTGGGTTAAACACTGCGAGACTAGCCCTGGTGCTGGGCTGGCGACATGGGAGGTCTAGGCTCTGCAGTGAGTTATGGAAAACTGGCTCACCTCTTGAATGAGTCCCACTCATAATGATGGAGACAGGAAATTTTGGGTATACCCACCCCCATCTCTATTAAGAGTTTGAAAGTGGAGCACTGGGAATATTTTTGAATCATGAAAGCAATGCCAAGAACAAAACCATAGAATAATGACAGGTTCTTCTAATTAAATCTAAAAATTTCCCACTATTCCTTGAAAATTAGAAGCAGACAAAACTATCCATCATGTTATAGATAACTTGGCTGTAGATGTAGAGCATCAGCTTATGCTGAAAAGTAAAAGCTATCATGATTAGTAGACTATTAATTCTAGCAGCAGCCTTGCTGGCATCCATGTTTAGAAAGTAAGATCTTTGAAGCAAAGACCAGCTTTTCTGTGTATTTGTAAAGCAGGCGGTGTAAGTCTGAGCATTAGACTAAAAATCTGGTATTGCAAAACTGGTGATGACCTTTGAAAAGGCTGGCCCACCTGTGAAGAGTTGCCAGAAGCTCGTGCTTCTATGAATCCGAATCTTGATGATATCTGTGAGATTCATTCCACTGAGGCAGTTAGGCTGACTTGAATCTAGCATCCAGATATGGTCATCCAGAACAGAGGTTTTCAAAGCACACTGCAGCTCCTGGAATTCAGAAAAGCTGTGATTGCAGAACTGGTAGCTGGTGCTCTATGTGATGCAGTTTGTATGATAGTGCATTGGTTGCTGCCCCACCAGGCCACGCAAAGCCTTTTTTTTTTTCTTGCAGTTGGAGCGCTAAGCTAGCAGCTGAAGGGAAAAAAAAAAAAAAGGGAAGAAGAAAAGAAAAAAGGACCTGATTAAAGACTGTTAAAGACTTGATACCTGCTAGTATAATTACTGAATTGAAGTGCTTTTCTTTTTCCAGGGAAAATTGAGAAGAAATTTCATCCTGCTGAGCTTTGGCAACAGTTTGGCAGGGGAAGGTCCATAAAGAAAACATTATCAGTAAAGGTCTTGTGAAAAACAAACTTCAACATCACTTGATCCAAATAGTCCTGTTAAATCAAGTTAAATGTTTTCTATGCACCCAGGAAGGGTAAGACAGCTGGTGTCTCCGTATCACTGCAGCCTGGGTTAAGTTACAAATTATACACATACCGTCCTCTGCTAGCCTCCTTCTCATGAATCCAGCTTGGCCCTTCCAAATCAATTTGGCTATAATATTTTCTGGCCAGTCTTAAGTATTTTAACATAAATAATGTGTGTTACAGTTCATCTGTCCCCGGATTCTTGTTTCCTTGGTGGGATCTACTCGTGTTCCCTTTCCTGGAAAAAGCAGAGATTTCCTCATGGTGGGTGAAAGCTTGCCACCGTGACCGCCGCTCTCTGCTGAAATAGCTGTCCCTCACCCAGGAACATGCTGTGCTGTGCAGCTCCCAGCCATGCCTTGTCTGATCTCCAGAAGCCACCCCATGCCTCAGCTCAGTCAAGGGATTTGTGACAGCCAGAGCAAATCCACAGAGATCAATGAACTCTTTCTTATCCATGAACTCTCTCCATCCTTTTAATGTCACCACATTTCATTAATCCCAGAAACTTTAATGTTAAATATCTTGATAAAGGTGAAGAGGAAGCTCGCCTTGAACTAATGGAAACCTTAACAGTGATTTGAGAATTACTGCTAGTCCAGATCCAATTGTTACAGTAAAAGAAAGAATAACAGTGCAGTTAATAATATTTCACAAGTACTTAATTCCTACCCCTTTTCCTGGTATTCAGGCTCAACCAGCCCCTGCTCCTCCATGACCTGAGATGGATGGTCTCAGTCTGGTGGGGCTGGGGATGTTGCAGCGAGTCAGGGGCATCTGGAGTGCTTTAGAGAGTGGGGTGTGATGTTCAGGTTGATGGTGTCTCGTCCTCGATCTAGGATTCGCTTGGGGTAATTTTCATAAGTTTGCTAACATGGTTTTTTACACTTTTCTCATTTTCCACTGCTCTGCAACTCCATGTTTCATAGGAATTTACTGTGTGTGGTTCTTTCTATATATGTTTGGTACTATTTCTTTTTTCTCTTTTTTACCTTAAAACTAGTTTTGTCCAGCTCCACTTGTATTGAACTGACTATAGGAGAGATGATGTGGAATCACCAGCGCCAGCCCGTGCCCCATCTCTCATCACCCCATGCCTGTGCTCCTCTGCACCTCATCCTGTGCCTCCACTTCTTGATGGCTGTTGTAGCAGACCTGTCCTCCTCTACACTACATTCTTGTATTAGTCATAAATATCCCATTCTGCACAGAATGACGGCTATCTCTGTAACATTAAGCTTGCACCACGCAAAGATATACAAAAGTAAACTAAATTAGCTTTGTACTCATGGTCATTTAGAGAGCTGGTGGCCACAGCTAAATGAAGCAAAACAAATGAAACAAAGCTGCAAGAGGGTCAAGAAAAGTTCAGACCAAGCACAGCTCAAAAGCCTCAGTTCTGAGGCCTTACAAATTCAGTGCAAAGCTTCTGGCCTGCTCCTGAGACAGTCAGCAGCTGTGCTGCAGGGCTACATCATTGTGTGATGCTCTATTCAGCTTCATGGGGAATAGTTTTTCCAGTGCCTCACCTAAAAACCAGACTGTGCGCTTTGGAACATGTGAGGATGGATGACAGTGACAGGCAAAGGCAACATCATGTTTCAAGTGTTATACCAGTCTGTGCCTGCTTTTATGATTAGCTGTTTGAAAGCTGCTAGTGGAAAAGTGCTGTTGTGGGTGATGGAACAGGTATCTCTCGCTTTTCGTCTCCTGAGCTTCTGGCTTGTTTTAACAGATGAAAAGGCTGGGTCTGACAGCCCAGCTGCATCCCAGCAGGCCTGGGAAGGTGTACCTCCTCAGGCTTACCCCTGCTTGCTTCCAGGAGACAGCAAAACACTTCATATTTGGCATGGGCAGCTTGTCAAAATTTTTTATTTTCCCTTTCAGACATATCATTTCCCAGATAAATAATGCCTGAGAACTTCTGGCATCACAGCAGTATATTCATGTCCTTTGAAGAGATATGAGTGGCCACATCTGCATCAGTCTGGCTTTCACTAAGTTAAGAGTCATGGGGCACTTGGCACTTTTAACCCAAGCTGTCAATAAGTCTCTTGCCTTGACAGTTCTGCTGTAATAAGACACTTAGTGCTGCCGAGCGAGGAAAATGCCACTTCTGTTTGCAGAATGGACACACTTCCCTGGGTAATAAATGAAGCGAGTCACTGTCCATATGGGCTGGCAGTCTTCTTCTGCTCCTTGTTCTTTGATTTACTGTTGTGTGTGTGGGAGCAGTTTAGCACATCAAAATTGAAAATTAAATACTAAGTGGATAGGTGATCTTTTGAGTTTTTGTCTGGGAAGAATCAGCTTTCAAACAGAGGTTCAGCTCTCCTCTTCTCCTGTTCAAATCATGGTACTCAACATGGCCAAACAGCTTTTGATCAGCAGTTTTTACACAGCTCCAGCCTGCAAAGTCTGTGCAGGGCTTTTTCTTTTTTCTCTCTCCCTTTTCCTCTCTCTGCCTCTCCTTTTCAATGGTTAAATTTCACATCAAAGGGTGGTTGAAGTTTTTAGACTAGTATTAAACCATCCACTGTTTAAGTAGATGCTGCTTAAAATCCTGTGTAATTACACTGTCTTTGCGTATCTGTTTTCCTCAGCGGCTCTCCAGCGCGGCATGTGGAATCAATGTGTCTCTCAGAAGTATTAGGGCCAGGCACAGTTTAGCCAATCAAAATGCTAATCAGAATGGAAAAATATATTGTGTATGTCCCACATGTTTACCTCTAAAAAAAAAAAAAGTGAAAAATCCTTAGCCTTAACACTCTAAAGATGTCAGGTACTTTTCTCAGACAGTGTCCTGGGAGTCCTAGTAAGACTCAGCAGAAAGAAATTAGTTTGTTAATGCTCTCCTGACAATTAGATCCACATGAACACACGATACACCCAGAGCCCTGCCTTGCTTTTCAACTTCAGTCCTGTGACAGTGGTTTGTGTTGAACATGAAGGTGTGGTTTAAAATAACACAAAAATATGCGTACTAAATATTGAAGCTACCAAATGAAGTCCCTGGGCTAGCAAAGGCCGGTATCCGTGCCCACACTACCCTCCTGTGCTTCCTTGTGCCATGTCCTGCCCAGCAGCAGAGCCTCTGTTTGCACGACTAGATGCTACACCTTCTCTAGGATGTCTGTCTCACCCAGGGTACAGCAGGCTACTGTTAATTAACCAGCAGCTAATCAGGAGACTGGTTTCAGCCTGCTCCTCAGAGGATAACCCAGCACCTTGAGTATTGCAGCCTGCTCAGCCTAGGGCGGGTCAGACCACAGATCCTGCATCTGGAGCTCGGCCGCAAGCTTCCATCACCTGGGGGAGCTGGTGAGGATGTGGCTGTCCTCCTGCCTTCTCCAGGCATCCTCAACCACCTCAGCAGACCTGACACCTTCCTGTGTGTCATCCTTCTGTCCTTCCTGTGGGCGTACCCCACTGATCTCTCTCTGTCCTTCACTTCCCATTAAAGGCAGGACGCTGCATCCCATCCCTTGCCACTCCATTGTCAAAGGGACATTTGGGAACCCCAGAGGGATCTTGTGCCTGTGCACAGAGGGACCATGGGGCAGCCTGCAGCAGCACGACTGCTGTGGTGGCACGTGTCTGGGCCAGCACCATGGAGCAGCGAAAGGGCAGCCCAGCAGGCTCACTGCTGTGGCACCTCTGGAGCTTTCCAGCTTCTGCCTCTAAAAGCTTGCAAGAAGTACAAGTTTGTTGAGGCAAGAGGGACACTTATCTTGGGGAATGTTCACAGGAGGGCATCCGTCTGCAATGGCAATGCCAAACTGCTGCTCCAGCACAGAGTGGTAGCTAGAGGAGACTCACTGGAAAGGCTACATTGAAGGTTGTTAATGTCTACAGTCAGCTGAGCAGTGTGTATTTTACTTTAGTCTTCCTCTTGGAAATGAATGAATTATTTTATACTGCTCTCTTGAGGTCACAGGGCCCCTTGCAATGCCGGCACTTTGCTACAAATCGTTACAGAAAGATGAAAAAAGAGGTGAGACCACGTTGCTACCCAGTGGAGGAAGGGCCCACTTGGCTCCTTCCTTTTCCCTCCCTCCCTGTGCCTCGTGCTGTGTCCCCAAAGCCACACATGTGCCAGGCTTACCGCTCTGGCATTGGTTGGTGGTGAAGAGGCATATGGGGATGATCTCCACCACATGCTTGGCGTGTGTCAGGACTCTCCTTCCCTCAGCCCTGGGACTGCCGTGGAAAGATAGAGTTTATGCATTAGTGCAAGAGGAGGGGATCCTATCCTTCGGAGGAGAAGAGCATTAAAACTGAATAACTGCAGAATATTTAAATTATGTTAAGAAAACAAGTCCAAAGGTTTAACTGTTAAAGTGGAAAAATAACATTTTGTAAACATGATCTTGCTAATACTGCATAATACAGCTCTCCGTGTCTCACAGCGCAGTCATTTCCTGTTCAGCTTCACTTTCTGAGCAAAACCAGAGATCAAGATTGGCAAGCTCTAGTGGAAGAGTTGGGTCTCCCCCTGCAGCCCCAGCCACCAGAGAGGGCCTGGTTTCTGCATCTTACTCACAGCATAAGCCGGTTCAGCCACCGGGTGATCCTCTTTAATCATTTTTTAACCGAGTCAAGAAGACTTCTATGGCAACAGTCTTGTTTATGTGTGAGTAATGAAGGGGATTTCTAGCAAAGCAGTGACAGGGGAAGGAAGAGAAGACATTTGACTGCTTGCACAAGGAAAAAACAGATTTTGTCCACATCTTGCTTTAGAGTTAGAAAAAGTTTTTGGAGAACCAGAGCTCTAAAGATATGTAATTACCATTTGCTTTCTCTACAGATTTCTTTTTTTTTTTTTTTTTTTTCTTTTGGGGAATTTGGTATTTCTTCCTTTGGTACAAGTTTATTTTCAAATTTTTTTTTTTTTTTTTTTTTTTTGCTATTGGGATATTGGTATTTCTTCCTCTGGTAGAAGGCACCTTGCTCTGCAGGCTGAAGTCGCCTTGCATCGACCTGCTAATGTGTTCGCAGGGGAGGCCTGGCTCCTGCTCAGGGTCTGTCCTCCCTCCACCAGCGCTTTCCGTCCTCCTCTGCCCCCATGAAGAGCTGACATTCGCAAGTTGTACAGCATGTGCCACCATCTGAAGTGTGAGGAGTTTGTTGATTGTACACGGCTGAATCCACATTGTTTTTCCATTTTGATAGAGCTATATTTAGGCTGTCCAGTAACTGTGTCCTGGACTTTCTAAAATAAATCAATGCACAAGACCTTGATTCAGCGCCTGCCTGTGCTGGTGCGGAGCCCTGCCTGCCCCCGGCTTGCCTACAGTCCCAGAGGCTTTGAACAGCCACTGGCAGAGATCTGGTTGCAAGTTCAGGGTTTAACAAGTCTCTTCTCCTGCCCCTCTCTGCCCTTATGTCCTGTCTGCCATCTGCTGACCTGTACTCAGGTTAATATAGCTCTGGAATGAATTCAGCTGAATTACAGATTTGCACCTATGCAGAGCGGCCAGAGCTCCTGGGGTATTTTCCTATTTTAACCATCACTTGATACCCATTTAGATTTGTGAAAAAATAACTGCCCTTCTTCGACCTCTGTAGGAAACAAGTCAAACAAAACAATATCTTCTACTGCAAGAAGCGGAGTTTGGTCCCAAATCTGTATTTTTATCCCAGGGATCCAGTTATAAACAGAACCAAGCCACAGGACTGCAATTTTCAGAAGTTTTTCTGCAAGAATTGGAAAACCGGTCAGAAAAAATTTTCCCCTTGCTCTCTGAAGACCTTTTTAATTCCTTATTGTGGGCTGGACATTGTGGAGGTAGTTAGAAATGTCAGTCTGCAGGAATTAGGCCTGAAGGCTAAAGTATGAAATCATTCATATTTCAAAAGTGCAAAGATCTGATATTGGCCTGTGCCTTTTAGCCGCTGATAGTCGGGTTTTTAGCCACACATTGTCACTGCAATAGAGAGTTTACAGCTAGAAGTTTATGTCAACTCTCTTTTCTGTGAGGAATTTTCTGTAGGGCTCATGGACACATTTATCTTATGGACTAGCTAGTGATGCTCCTGGCCTGCAGCCATCAGCCATGGGCTGATGCTAGCAGCGTCATTTAGAGGTTTTTGCAGAACTGAATTCCCACTGGGCTGAAAAAGTGGAGTGCCAGCAGCCGGGCTGGCCCCACAGAGGTTTCATCTCAGAGCGGAGTATCTCCAACATGAAACTTAATTTCATACCTAAAATGTCATCCTTGAAGTCAGCCACCTTCTCCTTTATTTAGAAGTCATTTGAGAAAATACTAGTAATTTATTGACTGTTTAGTTTTTGTGGTTGGGATAGGAATTTTAGCAAGCTTTCAGTCAGATAGCATTGAAATTGAAATGTCTTTAGTCTCGCCTGGTCTAGTCCTGCTCTGTGTCTCTTCTTGTAATGAAGTGTAACTGCATTCTCCGTTTACCAGACCTAGTCTAGCCAAAGTATGTGTGGATGACATTTATAAATTAAAGGTGTCATTGTTGTGGTCATGTAGATTTTGAACTGTACACAGCTGTTCACCAAGGTGCCAACTTGCCAAAATCAGGCAATGTAAACTTCCAAATTTCAAAGGAACAGTCAAAGTCTACCAAATTGCAACATTTCTCATAAATAAAAATCATCTAGTGTATCAGCTGGTAGGAATTCAGTGCCTAATCTGTCCCATCAGTAAGTGGAGTGATAGGGACACTGCAGTTGGAAAGATGCCATTCTGGGAAGCTATTACATCTAGTCTGTGCGTTAATTCTTGGAGATTCTCATCAGTTTTGTCTAATCAGCTTTTTTATTGTTGTTTTCTTCTTGAGAAATCTTGTGACTTCTGCTCCAGCAATCTGGCCAGACCCAAGGGTGAGGGGCTGAGTAGCTTCAAAGCAAATCAGATGTTAGAGCTAAATAAATTGGGGTGTTCTTGGCAAGGCTTCTCTGAAACACAGAAACAGTTGTAAAAAGGGGCACAGAAGAAACAGCAATGCCTAAGCTGCTCCTAATGAGAGCCCCAGCAGGGAGCTGGTTAACCCTGCTTGGGGGCTCGCAGGATCCTGGCTAACCAGAGGAGAACACAAAACAGCAGTGTCAGCACATGTAAGAGTTAAAATGGCTCTTGCCAACTCTGTGAGCCGCCACCACACGCTGCTGGTATTATGCTGTGGAGCACATCACACGACCTAGCAAGGCTTCGCTGCCTGTCTTGTGAACTCTTGTGCAGTCAACCATGGAATGATTAGTTCAGCCATTTTTGGCACAGCTTGACTAGACAACATGCTTGAGAAAATGCATGGACTGTCACTGTCACCAGTGTGGCCTCTACTGGCATGAAATTCAAGATATATGAAGAATTCCAGAAGAGCTGTTTTCCAACGGTGCCGGGTTTGGAGTCCGTCTTGCTGCACCAATGGTGCTAGCAAACTCTTTACTGAAAGGAAAAAAGTAGAAAATGTGTCATAAGACCCTCTTCGGCAGAAAGATTGCTGCTGACCTCTGAATACTGGCTGGAAGGATTCCCATGCACGTCAAGTGCCTGTGGTTATATTAGTCATGCAACGACGAGAAAATATTCTACCCCAGGGACTAGGCTGGCAGTGGCTAGGGGAGTGGGATGGAGCTGGCCTCACCCAACTGCTCCACCTTTTCCTTCTCACCGAAAGGGGGGGAAACCATTGACAAACATGCATGGCAGCTCAGGCCGGAAAAGTCAGCTTCCATTGCTGAAGCCCTGCTGAGGAGGGCACCACAGGAATACATGCACTGGGTCTTTCCAGGTTCTGAGAAGGCGTGTTTTAGGAATCATTTTGAAATACAAACAAGGAGAGTTTTACTGTGTAACATTTCCTGGGTTTGAGGTAATCTTGGTTACAAAAGTGAGTTGTCACTTGTAGATTTTGTTTCATTCCTGTTGAACCAGACTCCAGATTGCCCACATCTGAAATACTTCTGTTTTGTAACTCTGTCATTACTAGGAAAATAAAAACAGAGCTCTAGACTGTCATGAAAGCTCTTTTCTTGCCTTTTTTGGTAGCATGTCCTACCACAAGAATTCTGTCAAAACACAAACATAGGGCACTTTCTAATTGCTAAGCAAAAAGCAAAACAAAAAGCACAAACTACTCGGTGAGGTAACCCTTGCTTCAAAGATTGTATTTCTAACGGTGTCATGTTCTTGTACTAGTGGCAATGCTCTGCAGATACTGTGGTGATGAGACTGAAATGCTGGTATCCAGCAAGCAGGGAGATAACTCATTAATAACATAAAAATGATATTTTTACATGAAGAAACCCCACAAAAGCTAACCAGGATTTATCCATATTTTTGCTGAAAACCAGGCATTTGAGTAAGTATATTCCACTGCAGTGACTTACGGGTGTGTTAAGGGTCGAGGGACCAAGGTAATAATAACTTTAATAACTCCTCGAATTCCTTAACGGTTCCTTCTGTCCTGAATAGACAGAGGAGTTGAAAGGGGAAAAAAGAAATTCACACCTCGGTCTGCGTTCGGAACTGAAAC
>NW_010419080.1:21772-26661 GCF_000710305.1 Buceros rhinoceros silvestris
AAAACTTTAAATATAAAAAAATTACAGTGCACTATCCACTACATATACATATGCAGAAACCGAGAAAAGAGAAAAAAAAAGAAGAGAGAACTTAGATAACCAAAATTCTGTGGCAGTCTTGTTCAAGGTCAATCCCTGGGCAGGCAGCCAACGGTGAAGGGAGGAGTGATGCCTGCAGCTGCAGACAGAGAAAGCAGAATTCTTCTTGTGGCGAGACGGCAGGGAGAAACCCCGCGTGGCAAGGGAAAAAACTGCAGGGAAAAAACCTCCCTGTAGGGAACATTCGGGAGTCCGGATATCCTCACCCGATTCCAGACAGTACGGGACTCAGGGCAGAACAGTTCAGAGCCTGGGGTCCGATGCAGGCCCTCAGGTCTCGGGCTGGGTTCGGCCTAGTCGGCCCTGCAGGCCTGGTGTCGGCCTGGTCCCTCGGCCAAAAATGCATGGACTGTCACTGTCACCAGTGTGGCCTCTACTGGCATGAAATTCAAGAGCCCTCGTGGGAGCCCTCTCGTCATGAAGCCCGGAAGTCCGAGAGAGAGAACACTCCTCTGCCTGCTGCTTTTAAAGGATCCCGACGTAACGTTCCACCTGACCCCCTTAACCCATTAAATGCGGAATCATCGTATTTGCACGGAATAGTTCTATTTGTCCGTTTCCCCAAACCAGGAAGTTTCAGCTCAAACCGGGACAGGGTGTTGTGGCCACATGCTTGCTCGCTGCAGTGGCGTAGCTCCCGCGCTGGGTTAAGCCTTGCACAGTGCCCCCCGGCATCACTGCCTCCTAAGCCCTGGGGGCTCGGCGTCTGGGAGGACGCAGAGGAACAGAAGCACAAAGCTCAATATAACAGCACTTTAGAGATGGCAAAACTTTAGAGATTTTGGTTTCTTGCGGTTTCTAGGAATTGACTTGTTCCATATAAAGCCCAATACTATGAAAACTGATTGGCATTAAAAATACAATATTCCGTGGAGAAATCGAGGAAAAGCGTTGGCCACCAGTAGTAACAAAACCAGCACACTGCTGCACTGGTGCTGGAGAAGTACCCATTACCTGAAGATACCCCATAGTTAGGAGAGTTTCCGTGCTTCCACGATCTTGTCCAGAAAGAAAGGGCGGAGCATGGACAGAGTGGACCACAGCAGTGTGCCAGGCAAGTCACAAGCTGCAACAACAGCAAGCAGATGACCAGAGGTAGGTGTTTAGCGTATCTGTCTCATGGTTCTAAAAGGGAATTTAAAGTATCCGTATAAGGAGCAGTAGCCAACATACTTATAATCCATTAAGTTTGACAAGGAACATTACTGGATTTAATATTTTCTCATAGTGGTCTTGCTGGAGTTAGAACCTGTGTCATAACAGCTACTCCTATTTGTCTTTTTATCCTTGCTAATGGCCATTTAACTGCTCTCTTTCTTTTTGTTTTTATCCCTGCAGGTTTTTTTCGTTAGTATTTGCAGCATCCTGCGTATTGGGGAGGCAATTTGGACGTGAAGTTTCACAGCAGGGAGACAGGTCGTTGTAGCAGTGAGATGCAGCAAGAAAAGATAAGCAACATGTAGCTTATTTCTCTCTCCCTTGTCCTAGGTGGGCTGGTACAGATTACATCTTCTACTAAACTACAAAAGCCAGAGAGGAAACACTCTGGATACCAAAGGATTTAGCTGATAGGAATCAAAATGTGTTTGTATTAATTGCTTAATGCTCAAATGTGTTAAAAATCTCCGTGTAACAATAACAATCTATTTCATAGCTTATGTGTGACTTGATGTTTCCAAAGACACTGTTAAGCAACAATCCTTGCTGAGTGTTACACCAAAGTCCCTGACAGCAGAAGACAGCTTGTATGCACACTAGAATGGATAGCTTGAATGCAAATAGACATTACATTTTCTGGCAGAAGTCCCAAACTCAGATCCAAAACCTGGGGAATCGATGAAGTTAAGCACCCTAGCAAAAGGCTTGGG
Organism: Buceros rhinoceros silvestris; assembly: GCF_000710305.1. NCBI lineage: Eukaryota > Metazoa > Chordata > Aves > Bucerotiformes > Bucerotidae > Buceros > Buceros rhinoceros. Next base: position 23,740 of record NW_010419080.1, read on the forward strand.
AAAGATTATCTTCAAGGAAGGCCACGTTTGATTAGGCTTGTGGTACTGCAGCCATGAGGGACATCTACAGATAAAAAGCAAAAAACACCAGCACAAAAGATTTGTACAATATCTGTAGATCTGTTGTATCAGCATGTTTTACGAGTGTCCGGAATTGCTCTAAATCTTTCCTTGTCAAAGTGATGTCTCACTCCTGTTGGAAACAGCAAGAAAGTAAATCAAACTGTACCAGAATTTGATTCATTATGACAGCTGTACTAGAGCATCACAGATGATAAGTGTTTGAATGTCTGCATAGTTACTATGCGAATGTTTAAGCATTTGGACACAGCATTGACCTTTGCAGGAAAAAAAAAGAAAAGAAAAAAGAAAAACCATTTCAGATAACAAGACCACAGAGCAACTTGTTATTTGGAAAACAGTTTCTCACTGGGCCGCTGCATCTGCAATGAGTTAATCCCCAGTCCTAAACACTAGCTGGACTGATCTTGGCTGAACTTTGTGATGCTCATCTGTCACACTTAGGGAAGGAGGAGCCAACAGCCCCTAAAATACCCTTTCCCCCCAGTCACTGGGCACTTGCCCTCCGTCACCAGTGTGCATGGAGAACAGCACTCCTGCTCCTCGCATGCCAAGCAGCTGTGTCAGGGCGAGAGGAGAGTGCTGGAGACAGTACAGCAGCTGTGCACATCAGAGGACACCAGTGCTGAAAAGTCTCAGCCAAATAGTTCAACTCTGGTTGGCCCTAAGAATAAGAATTGGGGAAACATCTCAGAATCCATTAAAACTCCAAGGCTCGTCAGCTTAGACAGCAGTCCACGTGAGCCAACTTGGTCAAATCAGGGGAATGCAGCATGAAGGTTCGTGTGTCTCTTTAGCTTGCACGTGCAAAGCGACCAACCCAGAACAAGTCAAAGCAGTTTACAGCCAGCTAAGGGCACAGCAGCTGAAAGTTGTGCTGGTTTAACTAACACAGACCTTTATGCCGTAACCAGACTTGCTCTTCTTGAAACACAAATTTGAGACCTTGAGAAATATATAATATAATCTTAAGAATAAGTTAGGTCTTACTGGGATAATTGCATTCTCTTGTGTACCCTTTTGAGATATTTAACAGCCTTACAACCTTTTCTGTAAAGTTTGTGGAAATTTACGGCCCTCAGTATTAAAGTCATTGAAGTAATTTTTATCAGGGAGAGGTGGAATCCTTTCTCTGCATCACTTCACACTGAACCTGCACCAACTCTATTTGATTTTATGTTATTCCTTGTGATCATGGCCCAAGTCCACTCCAACATCAAATGAGAGAGAAAAGGTCAGAACAATAAATTTTTGACCTCGCTGGGTGAAAGTAGATATTACACTCAAATTCCTGTTACTGATGGCAGTTATACTTCATGGCAGTGCAGGCAGTGCTAAAGGGCACCAGCAATGACATCTTTCATCACTTGTGCTAAAATGCTCTTCACTTACTGCCTCTTGCTTGGGGTGCCAGTGAAATGAGATGTAAATGGATCTGTTGACAAACAGGTTAAATGTCAACACCCACGGTGATACGTTGTTAGGAGTAAGGGCACAAGATACTACAGAATTGTTTAAAAGGGGCAAGTGCTGAAAGGTGAGCAAAGTTGTCATCACAGTTATTTACTGTGTAAGTACCATGGTTTGACTGATTGGCTCTGGTTCAATGCAGCCCTCAACCTAACCTCCCTTTTTTTTCCTGCAGCCTTGCTCCAAAATTTGCTGCTGATCATCTATACCCTTGTGGTTCCCCTGTTACTGTTGCAAGGCAACAGGAAGCGTTAGAGGACATACATGTAGGCACTGAGCCCCCTTGGAACAAGTGATTGGGGTCTAAAATGCCTTCTACTTGCTGAAGGCTGTTTTGAGGTGTGGTGAGAGCTTTGGATAGAATATGTTAGGTATTGTGCAGTTTGGGGCAGCTATATAATAATTCTCCTCCTGTGTGCTCCGACTTGTTTGCTTTAGAAGGAGGCTTTTTAATCACAGTGGTATTTACGTTGTTTTGCAATGTTTTTATTATTATTGTGGATTGCTATCTAGGGCTTGTGTTAGGCACAGCTTAATCAATGCAGTTATTCTCATTTGCTTTTCTATAGTAATAAGCATCTTGAGACCCTGAGAGTTGCTACTGAGAGAAGCAAACTGAAACCCTCCCTCTCACTGGTGCTGAGACACACAGTGCTTTTCATGGGGAAGAAGCCAGAGTGAGTGACTGCTGCTTGTTTCCACTGTGCCTCCAGCAAAGGAGGAAGGATGCTACAGAAATATATTAGGAACATGCACGTGAAAGGTGGTACTCAAGATCGACTTAGTATCTTCCAGGCAAAATAGTTTGTAAGCAGGATAGAAAGCAGACAAATGATCTATTCTTTTTGTAAAGCTGTTATCACTATGTTATGTTTAATATACAGCCATGCCCCCGTGTCCCATTAAGGTCTGCTTTCTGGGGTGCTGTATAGACATGGTAGAGTATGTAACAGGCAAGATTAGACTTATTCCAGTCAGATTTTGATGAACAAATATTTTGATGGTAGATTTTAATGATGTGAATGAAGAAACTATCCCATGAAAGGATGTCAGTATCAAATAGCCGAAGGGAAAAGCAACTTTGAACAAGATATGACCAGTTCTGAAATCACAGGGTTTCCTGTCTTAAGTTGATGGATTTGTCACTTCCTCCCTTGGCTCTTTCTCAAATGTAGATGCCAAATGAAACAAAAATAATAACATCAGATGAAAATCTTCATAGATAATGACAAGAAGCAAAAATTTCCATGCAGAGCATTGGGAGGGTATCTCTATTAAAATATAATGTCAGTATAAAATGTGAGTATGTCTCTTACTAGAAAAAGAGAGTATGTTACTAAAAAGAAATCATGACCTGTAAGGTCAGCAGGA
>NW_010419080.1:26747-31154 GCF_000710305.1 Buceros rhinoceros silvestris
AGCAGGAAATTCTGTGGAAACAGGGCTGGGTTAAGCCTCAATCAGTGATCATCTCAGATGTTTCTTACAACTAATCCCAAAATAACTTTTTCAGCTAGAACAAAGCAACTTTGAGATGGAAAGCCAGAGGAAAAGTGGGAATTCCTGACACTGAAGAAGTAACAATACATATACTTGATAGTTACTATCCTTTGGAATAGATTTGGTGCAGTAATTAGTGGGAATGCAGTATTATTCTAAAGAAATTTTTAAATATGACCATTAAATGCTGGTTTGAAAATCAATAATAACCACTCACAAATAAAACTGCAAGAGCGATGGGAAGGATCTAAACTTGGAGGCCGTAGGAGAGATCCTATCACCTCACTTCCTTGTAACGTCTTTTCCCTAAAGAGGTCAGCTTCAGGCTTTATTTCTCCATGGCTGTAGCTTCTGGTTATTCTTCCACAGGAGGTGCTGGACTGCCAATTGTGATCCAAAGAAGCAGGTCCTTAGTCCCCCAGAGAAGAAAGAAGCTTTGTGGAAATATCCCAGACATGCTGGTCACAAGTCCCACTCATTAACACTACATGGCAGCTTCCAGTGCCCTGCCTGGCCTGCTTTCTAACCCCTCTGCATCCCAGTTTGGAGGTATTTTGCAGCTCCTCTTGACTTTCTACTTCCTTTTGCATTTTCTGCATATCATTCTTAGGGCTGCTTTGGTTTGCTCTCTAACCAAGCAGCTCCATCTGGCTCCTTCCAGTGCTTATTCTGTTTCATGATTTCCTTCTGTGTCCTTCAAAGAGTGCCATGTAAGAGCACACACATATTGGACAGCTTAGCTCTTTCACAGGAAATTTCTAGCAGGATTACAAAACTTCCCCCCTGCAGTACTCTCACTCTACCTCAGGCTACATGTTCGTCCTCACAAATGGCTTCATCTTATATCGAAGTCAGTACCTGGAACCTGGCCATCTATAGGACAATGCTTGAGTGCTCTCTGCTTCAGTATTGCATCAGTTTTGCTTCTACCTAGTCCCGTTTCTCTTTTTCTTTTCTCCATGATTTTGTCCATGCTTTGAGCCTGATCTCCCTTTCTCTGCCTGTTCATCTCTCCTGTGATTCCTGGTCAGGTCTTGTCTCTTGACAGTCTGTACAAACCAAAGGATTCCATGACTGGACCTTCTTTCCACACCTCTGTTGAAGTCCTGGAACTCTCCCATGTTTCCTCCCTTCTTTCCTGCCACTTGAAGCTCTCTCAGCAGTCACAGGACATCTTTTTCCAGTTCCAGCTATCCATAGCTGCAAAACTAGTAGCTGTCTATCAAACCCAATAAAAGCAGTAAATATTTATACTGTGTTAGCATCTCAACTGGTATTTAGGCTTTATTGAATGCTGTACAAACTCAAAGGGAAACGATCTTTGGCCTGACAGCAAAAGCTGCTGAAGGTGGGTTCAGCAAAGTGCCTCAGGGCAGCCTGTATCCGAGGATGCCCATGCTGTCCTGCAGAGCACTGCCTTTGCAAGTGGGAACTGCAAAAGCTTCTGTGTACCACAAATTTACAGTCTGTATTCTGCTCTCCCGTCACTGGGCTGACGTACAAATCCAAGCCAAATAACTCATACTGCACACTAAACATTAGTTAAAGAACACTGCACATAACATAAACTTACATAAACTCTTGAGGTTACCAAGGATTTAACTCCACAGAAAAACAGTATTTAGGAGCTCTAAGACCGTAGAGTGAACTTCCACAGGAAATACCTCATCACATTCTTTGTATAAACTCTGTGTCTTTGATGTTACCTTCTCTTAAATGTATAATAACATGCGTGTGGTGTTAGAAAATTCAAATAATTGTATTCACTGGAAGAGAGAGTAAAAGAAAGCAAATGCATGAGAAGCTAATCCCAGCAGGGACCTCAGGACGGTGAGGTGCCCAGATGTGGTGATAGAGTACGTAAGTGTCAGTGTAGGAAGGACAGAGGCGCTGAGTGGCTTGCCAGGATGAAGTGACTTTGTACTGATGTGGGAAGGTACTCCACAAGGTCTGACCCCAGGCTCTCAGCTTGTCCAGTTTTTGCAGTTAAGAAGATACACCCCCTATCTTGCTGCTACAGCAGACACTATTCAAATTAAGATATTAATAAGTAATGCAACAGCTTGTACCACAGCCTAAACCTAAGGTGAGGGTAGAGATAATGTGTAATCCGTGCAGTTCTTCTTCGTGGTCAGCTGTGGCCAAGTGCAAGGCTCCTTAACGATGACACTGGTAACTCCAGCACTCGATATAATTGACTTTATCGGTGAAGTCAGAGCACATTACTAGCAAATGCATATGTATTTTGTGTTTTGCACATCTTTGTATAGCCTTTTCTGGCAGTTAAAGACATGCTAAGTTTCCCTGACAGAAAACAGACATTTTAATAAAATGGCTGCCATTTACCTAGAAACTCCCGGGCAGATCTCTATGGGAAACAGTTCCCATGACCTGTGAGGTGGAAGAAACATTTGTCTTTTAATAGGGCTCCATACTGTAAAAGAATCCTTACTCTGCAGTACACAAGGTTTTTTAACACCACTCTAACGATGCAGCTCCTGAGGAACTGCATATGCCATTTGCAGAAATGTATTGCAAATTACACTCGTCTTTACTTTTAGAAAGAGAAACTATTAAATACTGTTTCAGAAGGATGCATTTGAAACAGTAAGACTGAAACAGGATTTTCTGTAATGCATCTAATTTCATTACATTATACATTGTAATCCTCAAATGACAGTTGCTTATCGATTTACTTACCCCATTTAAACTGCTGACTGCCACTCTTGTGTATCTGGGAATTCATACTTCTGCTCCACATGGGTTTTGTTTTGGATGATACCTAAGTTCACATTTAATGTATTTCTTTTAATTTAAAGTATGTTTTACACATAACCCTATAACCCAGCTGTCTTTATTCAGTGTATTCAGTTCATGCCTAAGGGTCACGGCCTCAAATTAGCTGCTTATTCAAGATTGTTGGATTGTTTCTAGGCTGCACATGTCGCTGAGCAATTGTAAGGAAAGATTTATTTACGAGCTGCCCTACCTGGGAGTGCTCCCCAGCGGCAAGACAACAAGCGAGCGATGGGATCTGAAGTTGCAAAGGAAGTTGCAGTGCCTGTGTTAAAAGCAAGACACAGGTGCGGGGTAAGGAAGGGATGAAAAGAGGCATTCATAGAAGCTGATTCATCATTAATCTGCTTGCACTCAAACACAGACAGCAATAGCTTGGTTTTCGATAAGGTGCTGCCCTCACAATGCTGCATTCCACTTTGGGAGAGAGAGTGTACTACATGCCATGAGCTCGAGGTGATTGGCTTCCTTTCACCAAAGAACTTGTGTTGAAACCCCACTTCTTGTTTCTGGTTGGCAGGGAAATTACAAGTATCTTCTGGGGGAAGCGAAAAAGGAGAGAACCTCTGCAGAGTCCACCTACAGTGATCACTCCTGAAGGTTATCGGCTGGCCGAGCTGAATGGATAGGGTGCCCACTCCGGCTCTGCTCAAGCCATCTGGATGTGTAATCCATGCAGCTGCCTCAGGCAGTGTTGGCTCTGAGCCCATCAAGCATCTCTGCTCATCCCTTCAGCAGTGTCATTGGCTTTCCTCATCTCAAACAAACCCACAGCCTTGTTTATGTATATATTGTAAGTCCTGTGGTTGTGCTGTGTGGATTATACCCACCCTTTACAACTGAAAGCTGAGCAGGGTTAAACATAACAGCAAATTTCTGTCTCTTTCACGCACACACACAAACAAAAATAATTTTAAAGTAAAAGTACAGCATGGTCCCTTCTGCTTGGCTCTTCTGGCAGGGGCTTCTGCAAGCAGTATGCATTACTCTGGCATTTGTGTCTCAGCCTCTGGTTTTCTGAAGAAGCAGCAGCCTTTCTTGCAGTCTTCATGAGCAGGATGGTAGACTGGGCCCTGGGCACCAGGGTAGTGACAGGTACCAGGGTGGCCCACCCCAGGGTACTGACAGGTTGCTGCACCCACAGAGAAGGAGCCCATTGATCAAACAGAAGCAAACACCATCGTATCTGCCCTTCTGGCAGAGCAGCGTCTGACCACACTCAAGTCCTAAGGCCCTGCCTCAACCCACAGCTTCTGCCTGCGTATAATAAGACTTGAATATGCACATAAGCACGCAAAATGTAAAGTAAGAGGAGTCCAAGAGGGCTGAAGTTTTTCTTCAGGCTCCTAGCAACTGCAGAAAGAAATCTCTCTAGAAAAGAAGGCCTGTAGTACACTTTTTGCCAAGCCTGCTTTCCAAAGGAAATGAGGCTCACGTGGTTGCACTCTGTCTGTCAGACTCCCTTCCTCTCCTCCAGCCAGCACCTTTCCAGCTTGTGTGCCAATTCATCCAGGTTGGAGCAGAATGAAG
>NW_010419080.1:31261-32380 GCF_000710305.1 Buceros rhinoceros silvestris
CTCTTCCTCCCCGTCCTGTAAGACCTGGGGGCTGCACAAAGGACAGAGACTCAGGTCAGTGCCTATTCTGGGGGAAATGCCCCCAGTGAGTGCTCAGCAGTTATCTACTCCATTGAGATTGCCTGTTGGTAGAGCAGCTCATGATTATCCATGCAGGTGGATACCTGATATTTACACCAGAGAACATGTATTTCATTTATGTGTCATGAGAGGGGAAGGGGAAGTGGACTGGACTTCACAGGGCAACACCGGGGTGCTCAGCTGCTGATTGAGTTCTATTTTCTGTGTTAGAGTTCAACAGGGACAAAATCTCAGCATTTTAACAGATTTTAATTGCAGAGCAAAGCAAAACCAAACCAGAAGTCTTCATTTTTCATCATATTTTTCACCATATTTTTCACACCTGAAATGAAAGTCACAGGGACTTGAGGCTTTGCCAGTTAAAACATGATAATATTGCAGAGCTTTGTTTTTAGAGAAGGAAGCTGGGTGGGAAAATGGCATGCATGGGAGAAAAATTCTGGCTGGGTAAATAAATAGCAAATACTTACCTCACACACTTGATCACAGGTTTTCTTGCAAAGGTTCAATGAATCCTCTGTGCAGGAAGTTGTATTGCCACCATGTCAAACACGGGGACATTTTCTTGTCCCAAGACACCAAAGCCAAATGCTTAAAGCTGGCAATATGGACCACATATTATGGAACTATGAGGCCAGTCACACTGGCAGTACAGAGGAAACAAGCCAGCATGACCCAAACACTTTGGGTCACTCAAGATACCTCTCACATAAGTTGTTGTAATGATAGTGTCTGCTGTGGTAACATCCTTGACCTGTCAAGCGGCATGCCCTCGAAGATAGACTAAAGAACTTTGCACTGCTGAAATTGAGTGGAAAAACCATTTTATACGGATCATTAAGAGTAGTAACAATTGTCATTTGGCTTATTGTAAGTATTACAGAAGAGGGTCTTGAAGAGCTACTAGTGAACGGTCATGTTTCACACATGTAGAAGGATCAAAGACCAAAAATTACCAGCAAATGCTTTTCTCTTGCATTTAATCCTTCAAAAGTATAATGGTTGGTATAATCTACCAACAGTCCTGGCAAACAGGGG
>NW_010419081.1:0-315 GCF_000710305.1 Buceros rhinoceros silvestris
CCACACACTCTAGAAACCTTCTGGACTGTTTTCTCACTGCTGTGTTCTGTTTCCAGCAGGTAGGTGGTAGATTGAAATCGCCCACAAAAATGAGCAGCACTGATCGTGGGGCTTTGCCCAGGTGCTTGTAGAATATTTCATCTATTTCTTCATCCTGGTTGGATGGTCTATAGCAGACTCTCGCTGTGATGTCTGCCCTGTTGGCCTTTCCCCTGGTTTTAACCCATAAACACCCTACCATTTCATAACCATTGTTGATCTCCAGACAATCAAAGCTCTCCCTGACACACAGGGCCTCTCCTGCCTGGCCTGTCA
>NW_010419081.1:397-6716 GCF_000710305.1 Buceros rhinoceros silvestris
TTATCATCCCACCATCTCTCTGTGATGGCAATGATGCCATCGCTTTCCCGCTGCACAACGGCTTCCAGCTGCTCCTGTGTGTTGCCCATGCTGTGTGCAGTGGTGTACGTGCACTTCAGCTGGGCCACTGATCCTGTCACTTGTTTTTTGGGGGGAGAAGGCCTAATTCCTGCCTGACCATTCCCAGGAGCTGCCTTGATTCCTAGCACACAGTATCCCTTGTGACTATGCATGACACACCACCTTCTAATCCTACAGGTGTGGCAGTCCCAAGGAGCTCACTAGCACTCTGATCCACTAACGCTGATGTGCCACTCTCAGGCTTAGTTCCAGAATTATCCCTTTCCCCCTTCAAATCTAGTTTAAAGTCCTTTCAGTGAGCCCTTGTGGGAGTGACCCCGGCAGGGAAGAAGCCGAATTAGTCTGCTGTCAGTCAGCAGCAGGAGGCGTGTCGTTTAGGAGGAGACAGAGAGGCTTGGTTGGTAGCTGACTGGAGGAGAGTACACTTGAAACCAATCCAAGTAAACAGTAAAGCACGTATAATAAACAAAGTACTAGAAGATTATAAAGCATTGTGATAAGAGAGAACGAGGCAAGCAGTACAGTTGCAATTGCAGTAAGTAGGTGCCGCAGCAGTTTGCTGCAGTTGTATTTCAATAAAGGCTTTGTTTGCGCACAAGCTGTTGTTGCATTGTTTGCCCCGACTATTCATGACGTGTGGTGACCCACCACAACTGGTGACCCTAACAGTTGGGGAGAGACCCCCCAACAAGGCCTGACAGCTCCTGTGCAAGAATTCTTTTCCCCCTTTGACACAGGTGCCCCCTGTCTGATGCCAGCAGGCCTGGTGCTGTGTAGACCAACCCAGGATCAAAAAACCCCAAGTCTTGCCAGTGACACCAGTCTCAGAGCCAGGTATTGACCTGGTGGATCTTCCTGCTTTTTCCCTCATGATTCCTGGGAGCTTGAGGGATAGAGGAGAGTACCGCTTGTGCTCCTGATCCCTTGGTTAGTCATCCTATCAAGAAGTCTTTCTTGATTCCCCTCAGGGTTCTTGTTTGGAATCCATCACTGCCTACCTGAAAGATCAATAGTGGGTGATGGTCTGAGGGCTGTCCCAGGGTGAGAGCTTTCTTGCTGGCTGTTTAACTTGCGCTCCAGGCAGGCAGCAGGCTTCCCTGTGTAGTGGGTCGGGTCTGCACATTGGGCCTTTAGTTCCCTTCGGAAGGGAGTCACCTATGACGATGACCTGTTTCTTTTACTTTCACAGAGAATTTTGTGAATGCATCTACAGTGCATATGCTTCTGCTTCCTTCACCTGTCTTTGAATTAAGCAGTTGTGGGAAAATCACTAGTTTTGAGGAGGTGAGGAAAAACACCGTTTCCCAGATTGTTAACTTTCGCCTTGACACAAAAGAAGCCATGAAATGGCTGTGAAGCAGTTTGCTGATCCCACGAATGGAATGTGGTCACAATGGCTAAGGCCTGCTGCAGCCAGGTGCAATGTACTGTGCCACCGAACGGGGACCGGAGTGATGTGGAGGCAACACGGTCTGTCCCTGCTCCTGCAGGTAACAATGGGCTGCTATAATGTACCACAATGGGCCGCTATAGCCTACCACAATGGCTGCTATCAAGAAAGATGGATTGCTACTGCCATGCCAACAAAACTGGTGCAACCATGTCCTCTAGGTGAACTTTGCTCATTATAATGTCATTATAATACCAAACCACACCTCCATCCCAAAGGCTACCCGCCTCCAAGTATAATACCAACCCACCCCTCCATCCCAAAGGCTCCCCGCCTCCAAGGTATGACCACTCCCCACTGGGCAGGCGCCTTATGTTTTAACACCTGGATCTTTAAATGTGAAGCAAGAGATTTTTAATCCAATCAGAATAAACGGAAAAAATGACCAGAGTCACTCAACTCCACCCAAAAGCATAGAAACAATATAAAAGGTGGCAGATTTTGGGGGGACTTTTGGAGAACAGACGACCACCATCGGAACTTTGGGATCGGTCGACGGGGTGAACCTATCTTCTCCCCTCCACATAGGGACGCCTATTGGGTAAGAGATCTCTGCTTTGCGCGCTTAAATACTAACATCAGGCTAGCTATTAATAATCATTAGTGCTTAGGTTTGTGTGTGCTTAGTGTTGTTTTAAATCCATCTCGCAGTCAATACTCATCACCGGTATCATTCAAACCTGTAGTTTGTCACGACTCCACACAATAAACTATTATTGTTGATTTAATACTGAAGGGATTTGTCCTTGCGGTGCTGCCAGTGAGGGTTCCTGAATAGGTTAGGAGAATAGCCTCCAATCTTGTGGGCTACCAAGAGGGACTTGGTTTCAGTGACGCTGCCGGTGCGCGCCTGGCAGGCTGGCCAAGTTGTAAAGAACCCGGTGGGGGTTCCCCTTCTCCCTAACAGGAGTGTGGTAGGCAGGTTGGGCGCCAGGATCTTGTCTTTCTTGGGATGCTGGTGGGCTGGACAAACCATAAAGGGTTTAGAAAAACCTCCCTTCCAGGCCAGGAATTTTAATAGCCGGCTCCATGTGTCTTCCTGGCCCCCTTTTTCGTGACAGCAGGTTTTTTACATTTTAAACAGTAAGCTGAGAGCTGACTGTTGACTTAACTTGTCTCGTATGGTGGTGGTTGCATCAACATACAGTTCTTGCTATCAAAACCGAAGGCCCATCCTTTCAGCTGTTGTTGCAGATGTGTACTTTCTTTTCAGTATTTACTTCACTGTATAGACATGATTCTGTGGCTTTCTGGGGTTTTTTTTTCTTTTTTTTTTTTGTGCCTAGGCCATCAGATCAACGTACTTTCTTTTCAGTATTTACTTCACTGTATAGACATGATTCTGTGGCTTGCTGGGTTTTTTTTCTCTTTTTTTTATCTGTGCCTAGGCCATCAGATCAACTTCACTTTTTGAGAATTCCCGGGATGCTGAAGAGCTTGAAGGATTAAGGGTATGTGAAGGAGAATATGCAAAAAATTACAACACTCTCAGTCTTATTTGCAAAGGGTCTTTTGGCTTTGTCTGGACTGCCAGGGGCAGGAAAGGTCACAAGGAAATTAACTATTTCTTTTAGATCTCATTGCAATGATTATTTAGGATGAGAACAGAAAGGTTAGAGTGTTTGCGTTCTCCCAACACTACACTATTAGAAGCTCCTGCTTGGTAGTTTTGGGGTTTTGTGTGTTTAAAACAAAATCTGAAATTGCTAAGCGCATTGGAACAGGATAGCAGAATGTTTGCACTGATTCGTATATGAATGCTGCCTGAGTCAACAGGCACAGAAAAAGACTGAGCACGCAGCTGATTTAACCTGTTGGGAGAAGTACATGTTAAGCTTAACAGAAATACTCTTAGTCTTCTGTTGCCAAGGAGAATGACAAAATACAAAAAGTCTTTATCATGTCACGACTCAAGAATATGGAGTAGACGTGTTCTTGAAGTTATGGGACCATCCTCTTTATCAGCAGAAGTATTTTAGGTGTTGAGAGGCAAGCTCTGATGTTTCTCTGCACGGATGTTATTCCCCTCCACTGTGCCCCTACACCAGATGTCTCCACGGCTGTAATTGTGTTGATAAGAGAGCTGGCCTGTCAAAGCCTTTGGAATTCAGAGCATCAATAAAAAGGAAATAATTAGATTCCATTTCCATGCATTATTTGGCTTCTAGGACTCCATTAGTTTAAATATGTTTAAAGATACTATAAGCAAGGCACACTGGATTACTTCTGTCCTTCTAGTAATATGATTCACTAAAATTTTTCCTGGAGATTAACTTACCAGACACTTAAAGCCGTGAATGTGAGAGTGATGCTGACTGCTTTTGTCTGTTAGGTTGTTGTAAAGTTCATTTGGAAGGAGAAGGTTCTTGAGGACTCCTGAGTAGATGATCCTAATCTGGGAAGAGTTACTTGAGAAGCTGCGATCCTGTTGAAGCTGCAGCGCTCCGGGATCATTAAGGTATAGTGAACTCAGAGTGACCAGAGCTTGAACTGAACCAGATCGTTCCTTTGAATACTTGATGTCACGTTCCTTTTCAGGAGTGAGTAAGTGTCCTGTATTAAATCTACCTTTTCAGGGAAGAAAGGAACCTCCCTGTCCTGCTTTGTTCTGGATCATGTGTTATAGCAGACGATCGCTTGCTTCAACACTTTTACCCCAAACAATTAATATAAATGCAGATCTGAAGGTATGACTCTTAACAGAAAAAAGCCTGCATGTAATTTCAAGATGATAGGATGCACATCTCGGAAGTGTGGTGTCACACCTGAACATGTATTAGTTCAGTAAATAATCTGGATATGTATCTTAATTCCTCTTCTTTGTTTTGGGGTTATTGATTCTGATTGATTGTTTGTTGTTTGGTTTTTTTTCCTAAAAAGTTAATTTCTTTTGGTTTTAGATCTGCTTTCAGTTTTAATTATGCTCTCTTTTCAAGAAACATTTGTGCTCAGTGAAATGAGATTTCAAAGATTGTAATACATATTGATTAAATCTCCAAGAGGAGAGCAGTGTTTGCTTAAAAAAAAAAAAAAGGCAGTTTGAGGATGAAGCATGTGATTTTAAAAATCCGTTATTTATAGGTGCTGGGTGTATTTGAAAATGAGCACCTCTTCCAGCTGGTGATGGAGAAGCATGAATCTGATCTGGATGGATGATCAGCCCAACTTGGATGAGCCATTAGCAAGCTTTATATTCAGACAGGTGAGAGCAGGGCATGTGCAGTTGCTACATGCAGGTAAGCCTTTGTTAAATAAGAACCAGGACCCTATTTCTCTCAGCAGAATCAGTGGCTAATCAGCAGGCATGCCAAGGCAGAGTCACGCTCAGTACCTGCAGAACTTCTTCAGTATTTGGTAGGGCTGATTTCTACCTAACCAAAATGCTGGTTCTTTTGTTATCAGCTTATGCATAGAGGAGTCTAGGTATGTATTATACACACACATCAACTGAAACTGGTGGCCCGTTCTTTGGTTGTTCTTGTTTTCTTGGAGAAGCATAATACAGACTTCCCAAAACCATGTGAGAACCTTATTGGAATTCTCACAAACTTGCTTTGTTGAAAAAAAAACCTGCAACCAAGGACTATCAGCTGCCCTTTTTACTTCCTTTAGCACAGAATTAGATATTTGCAGTCAAAGTTATGCAGCAAGTTTAGGTACTGTGGCCCTGAGCTAGAGGTCACTTGGTGTCCCTCTTTATAGCCTAGTACTATCCTTTCCGTGAGCTGGAGGAGGCCATGGCAGCTGTCCTGGATCCTCCTTGGTCTGTGTCAAAAGGTGAATTTTCCTCATTTGCTTTCCTAAAGGAGCAAATCTCGTGGGAAAGTGTGAGCAGTATTTATTGCCCAGAAATAAAGGGGAAAAATGCTTCCAAATGTATTGTGCAATGATTTTAAAAGCTGCTCACTGGAGAAGAATTTTCCAAAGAAGCCTTTTCAGGTAAGTTCTGCAGTTCTCTGCTGTATATTTTATTCATTTCAAATTCTAGGCCTCCCATTTATTATGATGACTCAACCTATCAGCTTGTCAAGCTTCAGTGAGGTTTCTAACTGAGAAAACTAGAACAATACCTGATGGGAAGGTTCACTCTAGTAGATACCTTTAAATGTAAATCAAATGCAAGTTTTATCTCACTTAAACTATTGCCAATCAATGTCATGTCACTTTTGGAATGAATTATAATGTGTTTATTTATAATTTCTGGATGATTTATATGGCTTGGCCTCACAGGAAAAATACACTGGCCTTGTTTTCTGTTAGAGGTATGGAAAAACTAACTGCACATCAGACTAAAGAAAACTTCCTCAACAAGTTCCCTGGGGTCTTGAGGAGCACTATGGTTTTAAGGCTGCAGGGTGCAGCAACAAGAGAGTGTTTTGATGGTCTAGAGTTCACAGTGGTGATGACAGGATAGAGTGTTTATGGGTAAAAATCAGGGGGAAGGCCAACAGGGAAAATATTGTGGTGGGAGTCTGTATAGACCACCGACCCCGCAGATATGGGAGAAGTCTCACGACCACTACCACTTGTTCTTGTGGGGAACTTCAACTTACCAGATGTCTGCTGGAAATACAGCAGAGAGGAAACAGTCCACAATGTTCCTGGAGTGTGTGGAAGAGAACTTTCTGACACAGCTCGTGTCCTGTTTTAAGATAAACAGGCTTAGTTTATCTTTGAGGAACGCATCAAACAGCCAGTGGTGCATTCTTCCCGTGATGCCACCACATCTCACTGGCTCTGGAGTTTGGCACAGAGAGATCCCGACAGGCTGGATTGATGGGCTGAGGC
>NW_010419082.1:0-13215 GCF_000710305.1 Buceros rhinoceros silvestris
GTGCCCGGCCGCGGCCCCCGCCGCTGCCCACCGCGCGCCTCTGGAGTTTATTTTTAGCACCGATTTATGTAACTGCCAGTGCCTGTATTGCCAGCCCCGATCGACTCCTTTGGGTAAAAATAACCTTTTGGTTTGCGAAAGGCGCGTCGGTTGCAGGTAGACGGGCTACCTGGGGGAAACCTGGTTGTTAGCAACCGGTTACTAATATTTCATCCAGAGCTAATTAGGCAAACACTATGTCGGTTTATTTTTTGAAAGTAAACTGCTGTGTGCAAGGCGCAGGGAGCAGTTCTTCTTGATGTAGTTGTCTCCATATGCCACAGTTACTGATGTGTGTGCAGACTAAATCCGTGTCTCTCTAATTGAATATGATCTTCTGTCAATCAGGTTTAAATCAGGTGAATCTAAAATGAGATTTATTTCACTGATTTTTCTTTGGGTTTTTTTGGAAAAGAGCTAAGAGGGAAAAGCAGTGGGATGTCTTCAGGTTGTTGAATGTACTATTTGTGTTTTCAGATAACAAGGGCATTAGCATTGTTTGATAATCCCTGACCATACCGTGGAGCACCGACTGAGAGGGAGTGAGACGGGAGCATTTAACCATCGGGGATGGTTGTATATAGAGTCACTAGGTGCATGCACAATTACACATACAGAAACTCCTTGTAAAGAGTTTATTTTCGTCAGCTGTATGCATTAAAATAAAAATACGGTTAAGAAGAGGCCTCTTAAGATAGCAATTATTAGTTTCACAGATTAATTCATCTTCAGGGAAATGTAAAAAATATGAGAAGAGAAAGCTTCATCAAGGTGATACTGTGGTAAAACCGGACACAATTTCCTTCTGCATTGTAGCACCATGAGGTCTCAGGTGCTATCCAACCAAACCTCATGGTCAGGCTCAGCCTTGGTATTTGAGACATGGTTCTTTTTAGCTAGGGATTGAACTACATCTTCTGACAAAAGATGTTATGTAGCCTTTTGGGTTTTTCTTCCCTTTCTATTTTAACATTAATCAGTTGACCATTTTATTGTTTGTTTGCTCTTTTGAACCCCAAAATGCTGTTGAGATTTTAAAGGTTTTTTCTTTGTTGCTGATGTTTATCGTTGTTTGCATGTGATGTTTGTTTTGCTTTTAATTCTCTTTCTTTTGGCTCAGGAAGTTATAAAGATTATGTCAGGTATTCATGATGAGCATCTCTTTTTCCTAATATGTGTCAGCAAAATGGATTGGTAGTTTCCATTAACTTCCTGGGTGCTAGATGATTACATCACAGAAGTCACCATGACATTTTGGGTTGGCCTTCTAGAAAGCTGATAGTAGAATATAATCATATTTAACTGTGCTTCCTATCCACCAGTCACCAGTCTCTCAGGAAAATGCACTGGGAGGTCAGGGCATGGAAAACCCCATTGCAACTGCCTATGTTGCACTCTTTTTTTTTTTTTTTTTTTTAATGTGTTTTATTAAATGGAGAATTCAGCCCCTATCTCATGACTTTAACGGCATGAAGTCTAATCTTTAACATTTTTAAGTAAAGGCAATATTTTCCAGGCTTCAGACCGGATTCTGTTCTGGTTCTCCTTGGCCAATCCCCCTGGACTTGGTGTTTACCTGGGACAGCTCTTGCTCAGTTGTGCAGGATATGAACACTGCCTTTACTTGTTCTTTTCACTGAAAGAAGTGGTGAAGGTAATATTTCTTCACCAAAGCAACTTGCATGCTTTTAGTAGTAGTTGAGCATCCTTCCTAAGATTTCTGAGATGAATTAGATTCTCTTCCATTTGTTTTTTGCCTGTGACAGTTTCAACATAGATGTTCTGTATAATTCTTGTTTTTCCTTTAAATGAAATATTAAAACTAATGATGTAACAAAGCCGTATTGCTGTCTGTAAAGATACAGTTGTAGACCAGTGAAGGAAATTGATTTCTATGAATGAAATAATATTTTTTTTCCAAATCAATATTGTCTTCAAATATAGCTTATTAAATACTATGATTTGTGAGAGTCTTCAAAAAAATTTCCTTTTTTAAAAGAAATTTGTTTATGTTAGTCTGGCATGTGGGGTTAATGCTATTTCTGGAGTTTTGAGATAGAGCAACAGTCTTTGCCTTGGTGTTTGGGTTAACTGGGGCTTTTCTGAGGGATGGGGGTTGTCAAATTGAGCCATAAGGTGCTTCAAGGTAACCCAGGTTCTTTTAATGTGATTCAGCCAATAGCTTCATAGTATCGAGTGTTAATAAAGTTGCTCTAAAATTAGAGAATAAATAAGTTTTTTTTTTTTTTTTTTTCCCCGTGGCTTTTTTTTAAAGTGTTTAAAAAGCTGTCTTTAAAATTAAGAAAAAAAAAAGTTTTTTTTTTTTTTTTTTTCCCAGTGGCTTTCTTCTTTCCAGCAGCAGCAGACCTGAGTGTCAAACCAGGTGGTAGAGCTTTTACCAGGTGATAGAGCAGAGGGCAGCAATATGCATGTGCTGAGATGTAAATAATGATCTGGGTGTTTTGACAGGGCTGTAACCGTGAGCATTATGTTAATCCTGGAAACTTTCAGCTTAGTCTTTAAAATGTTACTTCCTGCTCATACATTCCTGCATCCCTAGTGCAACATTGCTGCCCCGCTTCTATTCCTGAGTCTGTCTGCTTTCCCATCTCATCCGCCCCCATGCCGTCCAAAGACAGATGCCTGTCAGGTCACAGATCGTCAGGAGTTTGATCTGGGAAATGGAGTCCTGGGGCAGAAGCAGAAACTGCTGGGTCTACTGTAATGCTTGACTTGCTGGTGCTTTGGTATGAGACAGGGAAAGTCTTGACTGAAGGAAGGGGGTTTTGTATTTTGCCCTTGGGACTTGCTGGGTTTGTGTATCTACCAGTCTTTAGTCAAGTACTTACAAAGTCAAGTATCTGGTCAGCCCTAAACAGGTCAGGCAGTTGGACGAGATGATCCCTTCCAACTGAACTATTCTATTACACAATACCTCCTAGGTCATGTAGGAGCTAGTAAGAAGCCGAACTGTTGTGCTGTTCATTTCAACAGTAATCAGTTTATTGTCCGCTAATAGACATACCTGCTTGAAGTTGCTGCAACTTCAGAGTTGCGCTGAGAGGCTGTGGATGCCCCATTGCTGGAAGTGTTCCAGGCCAGGTAGGATGAGGCTTTGAGCAACCTGATCAAGTGGAAGGAGTCCCTGCCCATGGCAGGCGAGCTGGAGCTAGATGATCGTTATAGTCCCTTCCAACCCAAACTGTTCTATGATTCATAGGTTTAACAGCAATTGTAGGGAAGATATAGAGGAATCCAGCAGCTGTGCTGTAGGATGAGAAGAGCTTCTTCCTTGCCCTTTTTCCAATTGCTTTCCAAGCTTTTATGCAGGTTCCATGAAATGAAGCAGGATACATTACAACATTGGTTTTCTGTGTCCTGTGGATTATCTCTAAAAGGTGTGCGCACTGTTCCTTATCTGTTAAATCTGTAGTTTGTGTTCTTCCACTGGAGAATTTTGAGGGCCCAAATATTTGAGTTTGTTTGGTTTATTATTAAAACAAGGCTGAAAACAACTGCAGCTTAATGTATAACAAAATATATGGTCCATTCCAGTGTTAAACTATTATTTGTGGAAGGTCTCCTAAGTTGTACCTTTAGGCACAGGTAAAATAATGTCTTGAGTGAGGAGGTGTGTTTGCATAAGGAGCATTAGGCAAGCTAACAGTAAAATGTTACACAACATGTAGATGAGGTGGAAATTGTAATCAGAAGAATGTAAAAGCTCTAAATAAGTGATGAAAGAGTGAGACTCCCATGAAGGCAATGCCCCTGTGGGCTCCCTTCCTTCCATTTGTCTTTGTGGCTCAGGGTTGAAAGGGTACTGCTGTCTCTGGACTTCCGTCCTGTTACTGTCCGTAGCACTAATATCCAGAAATCTCTGGTATACAGAGGAATTCTCTACACTTTTTATTTTTTGATTTTAAAAATTTTTATCTTTAAGTCAAATGTGAAGATAACAGGAAATATGCTCTTGATTTAAGTCTATTCAAATATGTAATAAAGATAAAAGTGCTAGTTGAGAGCTCAGTGCTATTTAAGTCATTTCCTAAAGTGCCAGTTCTTGCTCAGTGGGCTGGTTGCGTTTTTAGACTTGTTATGACAGATGTAGCTTGGGAAATACACGTCAGTCTAATCCTTTAGCTTCCAGTAGAAATGATTTGTAGAACTGCGAGGCTAGTTTCTCATGTTTTCAAATCTATAGAGTGATCGGTTCTGCATTATTTCTTTCTGATAGATCTTAATAATTTTGACCTCTAAAATCTATTAACTGTGCTCAAGGATTCTTTTAATGAGTCCACGTGCTAATATGGATTACTTAAAATGTCAAAATTGTTTAAGCAATGCCTAGTGTAAAACTCAATGTATTGGACCTAAGATGGACGCTGATTTGTATAAGAGCCAGGAGAAGCTAACGACAGACTTTCATTAAGATGTATAAAAACAGTTTTATTATGCAAATGTTGTTTGTTTTTATTTCCAAGTAACAAGCGGATGATTACAGTACTTATCCATAAAATATACACTCTTCTGTTTGCCTAGATGAATTCCTAGTATACCATATTTTCTCTGTAAACCAATTAAAGATTAATTTGTTTTAACATAATCCTCTTAACATCATAATTGGAAAAAATATCTGCCATTCAGACAAGAAGTATGGTTTAGATTTTTTTTAGTAGACTGGATGGATTTTTATATTGGCACATCCCAAACAAAGAGTGGATATAAAAAAAATCAGGCATTCTGCCTTTAGCTTAGCTTTAGCCAGTAACTTTCTCCTTTCTGATCATTTGAGGAAGGAATTTTGAAACCTGGCAAAAAAAGACTGTTAATTGAGAGATTCAGCATCATTGTTGATGTATCAAATTTACTGTGCCCTGGTGCTTTAAGGAAAAACCAAGATCATTCTGTGAATACTGAGAAAGAGAAGCTACCTTTTGAAGGATCAGCACAGATTGCATAACTGCCTCTTTCTTCTTCAGTGCCTTTCCTGATTTCCTCGTAGTTCCAGTCACCACCATCGCTTGCAGTGAGCGTGGGAAAAGCCCTTCCCAGATCTTTGTTCACGAAGCCAAGTCATGATGATGATGAGTAGTTCCAGTTCTGAGCACCTCAAGAATAGTTGAAATGGAGGCAGGGACCTGAAGGAGATGCACCGCTTGTTTCCAGCACATAGATCTGGCTGATGTGATGGGGTGTGCTCCTATCTCGCTCTTCCTTTTCAAACCTGCTAGTCCCTATTTTCCTTCTGGCATCTATGATTCTGTGTGCTGTGGCATCAGGGACTGGTCATATTTTATCAGGCTGAGTTTTCAGAATGCTCCTGTCAAAGTAGCTTTTGGTTAAGGTGTAGTTCACTTTAACTGTTCTCTTCTGATGTAACTTAGTGCTGTACATGAGAAAGGATTGTCATCCATTTCTGGGGCATCAAAATACTCTGTTATCTGTTTGTTATAGCTTAGGGAAAAATACAGTCTAGAACTGAAGTTCTGAACAAGAAATATTTCTGGAAATGTTCTCTGAGAATTTGCTGTGCCAGGAGCCTGTAAATTTACCTCATACCTGAGAACTCCAGATGATTTTCATTCCTGACCTTACCTTCACAGATGTTTCATACATCTATTATAAGCTGATTGGTTTTTTTACTTCATGGCTGGTACCACGTTTCTTTAGCTTCTATGGACTCTTAGATACTGTCAGAATAAACTAAAGCACAGGGGCAGAATCAAACGGGCTCTGCTACCCAAAGTAGAAGTGGCCTCTATGCATCCTGAAGGAGACAAAGCTGTTTTGTCACTTCTGCCAGAAAGAAATCAAGGAAACTTGGTAAGTAATGTAAGGATGCACAGTTGTCAGTAGCTCTGTGTTACACAGCAAAAAAATCTAAGAATGAGTTATTCGAGCATTCATTTTTATGTACATCTTCTAGATCAAGTTAGAGGAATTACCTAGCAAAGTGTTCAGTCTGTCCTAGAGCTCTTTTTTGGGAGCAATAAAGTTTTTTGCTAGGTAGGTAGCTGCAATATTTGAGCATCTCCCAGTGCTGTTCTTGAAATGACAGTAGTCATGCAACAGATTAGAATTGTACATCCAGACTTTTATGAATTGGTGAGGCTAAACTTAGCCTCTAAAATCAAATGCAAATGGTTTTACTTGTGTGAGAAACTCTCTTTAGTTTCTTGATGTATGACCTAGTTCAATAATCCTGGAATATCTTTGATTAGTGAAAGCTTATTTATGTGTCCTTGTCTTGTTGGTGCCTTTGACAGCTGTTAAGACTTCAAGACCTGATGAATGAGTTGCCACAATACTTCATTTACTCTGTGATCATGTTGTTCTTAAAGGGCCCATTTGGTCTCTGTCTTAATAGTTGTGTTTCAATGTGTGTGCACAGGTGCAGCTTCTTTTCCTTGATAGTTGTATTCTTCCCTTCTCACATTGTGGGGAGAGGAAAACGACACGTAAAACTTGCTGTATGGTTTGTTTGGTTTTTTTTTTTTTTTTTTTTTTTTTTTTTTTTTTTTTTTTTTTTGAATTGTGCAAATGCCGGGGACTTCAGAAAGCAGCTTTTTTTAGAAGGGGGCAATGCCAACAGGCGGTGTTAAAGCTAAGGGACTTCATGCCCTTCGTTTGTGAAAGGATAATTGCACTGCAGCTTTGCTTAAGAATAAGAGATAAATCACACTGTTAAGGTCTGCAGTAACTTTGTGTGCCAGATGTCAGTATTGGCCTGTTGGGACACATAGCAAGACAAATACATGGTTTGATAGTCTGATGCTGTTTTTATTCCAGCATAAAACCACTAATCCAACAGAGCTGTAACCAGGAGAAACAGTAAAAGGTTCAGAACCATGGTGGGTTTTCTTGGGAATTCTTCTTTATCTGTCTGTCTTTTTGTTGTGCTGTGATAGCTTATGGGAACAGTAGCTGCAGAAGTTGTGCTGGTACTTCCAATTGAATGTATAATTTCTGCTGCGCTTGCTATGTACATGAGTGACGAGCACTGTCAAGCCCATGTGCTTCATCCCGTGATGGGCTAGTGGCAAGCAGATGTGAACAAGGTGGACAGGGTTCTGTTTGCAACAGCTGAACGCCTGCTTGTCCTGTAAGAGATGCGCGTATGTTCAAGTGAGAAATTGTTAATCCAACTAATCCTATGCAATTAGCTAATTCGTATGCATCATTTGTAATCTTAATTAGTAGCCTTGAAATAATAATCAGTTTCTCAAACAAACAATTCTTGCTCGTTGTACATCATGAAGGATTGAGGAATGAGTGTCCATATGATACATAATAAATGCCAGCCAAAGTAGGATTGTAAGATGTTTCAACTGGTTTTTCAGCCATAAAAGCAGTGTGATGTTTAGCTCTTATTTATCTGAGGTGCGGTGCCTTATAGATAGCAAATAAAATGCCTGGCTGAGGTGGATATACCACGTGTCCAGCACTCAGAAAACACGTACATGTGAAATGCTGTTTTAATGAGGAAGAGGCATTGTCAATGGCTAGACCTTAATATCACACATAGTACAGTGAACTGTATTGGAGAGGGACTGGGAAAGCAAAAGTTATAGCACTTGCTGTCTTTGATCAGCAGCCTTGCTTTGCTGAGATTACTTCTATCACCTGCAGGTCGGAATATATTTATTTTCAGTGTAAAGCAGTAAGAAATCTGCAGTAGAAAAATTACTGTGTATATTAAGATTTTGGGTTTTATTTACTTAAATTAATCTAATAAGTTGCTCAGTACTATTTCAGAATTGACTCTCAATCCTGGATGCCATTTCCTGGGGTATGAGGCATCATAAAAAAACCCCTCTGGTTATACTGGGTGAAGACTCAGTAGGCTGTGGATTCTACTTCTGCTTACCGTTCTGGACAACTGTTAACTGTAATTCTGTGTATTGTATAAATGTATCATAACTATTAATTGTATCATTATACATTGTGTATTTACATGAAAGTTTCATTAACCTTATACTTATTAATGTACAACCAGTTTTAAATGCAACATAGCTATGTTTTAAAGGCTTTTTTCTTTACAAATAGTGTTTTTTCTTCTCTGCAGATGATTACTTCTTGCCTCTCACTGATGTAGGTTTAAGGAGTATGTATGAAGGCATTCTTTTGTAAACTAGTTTTTCTGTTTTCTAAATAATAATAAAAAGCTTTCAAGAACAGAAGTCAGACCAACAGTATCCTGTTAGTCTGATTCTTTTGTTCTTTATATATAATATTTTGAAACACCCGTTGTTTTAGGCTGGTAGGTTTCATGCTGTGTCTAAAAGGGACCTGAGTCATACATTACTGGGTTTTTTGGTCATTCAAACTCTGAATAATATTATGAGGACTTTCTTGGTCAATTTGTATTTTGCCTCTTTATAAATCAAGTATTAAATATTAGAATCAGTAAGTGGAACTCAGCTTGCCGGTATAGTTATTTTGGGTAGTAATCGGGATGTCTATGACCTGTCCATAATAATTTAGGGCTCAGACATGACTGAATTAATTCTGCTTAAAGATTTGTTAATCATGGGTCAGCTGAGTTGCAGTAACCAACCATGTGCAACTGGCAGCCTGTGGAGAGCATTAAGTGAAGTATTTGAGCTTGACCTGCTTTAATTAAGACTTAGGCCAATACACGTTACCTTTTGGATTTTTTTACAGAGTGTTTGTGGACTTGCTGGAGTTTAAGCACATACTTAATAGTAATTTGATCATACTTCTATAGATTGAGCTCTGCACTGCTCAGTTTCTGCCTTTCCTGTTTCTATGGGAGCTGTCCTTGGACCTGTTGGGTTGTATCTGTGCTCTGCCATGATGCCAGGCTTGAGACTGCTGCCATTGTGCATTCAAACTGCACAGACTTGACTCTGAATGCCTAAAAAGCCTGGGGGAGGAATGAGGAGCTTGTGCTGTGTTGTACTGTAAGCCATCAGCACGCTCATGTGAACAGTGGTGAGGGCAGTCCGGCTGTTATGATGGTCCTCTCTGCCAACGCTCACACTTGTCTGAAGTCAGCACTTCAGTCGCTCACGAGGACGCTTTCCAGAGCATTTAGCAAAGGCTGATGAGATCTGTAGGCAGGCTGACCTTGGGGCATGTAATAGTTTGCGACCACCTGCACCTGGCAGAACAAACGTACGGAGCTGAGTTGTGAGCTCTCTTGGGCTTTGCTTTGATAAAGGGATCTGGCCACCCGAGCAGGATATACCGTTAGCCGCTGCTGCCTAGCTGTCCAGCAGTAATTGTGAAACCATGCTTCTCTGTAAAACATTGTGAGATTTGTGCATGAAAAGAATTTTAGGTGAGCTAGGTATGTACTGATTGTTAATTATCTCAATATTGGTGGGGTTTAATCACATGCTTCAGTGCCACTTGAAATAGCAAGGCTTTCCTGAGGTGGAATAGTGTGTGTGAATAAATGTGGTGCTGATAGAATCTTTCTATGGAACCACATTCATTTTAAGAGTCAGTATTGCAGTTTTACTCGTGTTTCTTCTGTTTATGAATTGATTATGATTTTTTGTGTGATTTGAAGTAGGAGATCATAAAGCAGAGACTTTTTAAAAAAACCTCAATATATTTACACATGCAAGTGTGTATGCACAATATGCTGCCAGAAAATAGTAATGTTTACGTGGTTGATTTGTATCTATAGTTTAGTTCACATGTGTTTAACCTAAATGCCAATGGCAAAAAAATAATGCCTGAAAGATTTAGTTCAACGCACCACAATACCTAAAAAGGTTATCACATCACTGAGTGATAGCATTGTTCAACAGAGCGTATTTCGAACTTCTCTTTTTAGTAATAAGTTACTCAACGAGAGATTACATCCAACTCAGATTAAAAACACAGTACGTTTATTTACATAACGATTATGTATTTTAGATAATACCCCTTTATTGTCTTCACAGAGAAGACCAAATGCCAGCTCGTAGAAAGTCTGCCTTGAAGACAGCCAGCGTCAAAGTTCCTAAGATCTAAAATTTTTGCATAGACTCATGTATCTTTAAAATGTTTCTGTCTCCCCCCGAGCTTTTTGGAAGATATTTGATAAAGCAGCAACGTGTTTACTATTACTTTACAGTTCAACGCAAAGGAGGTGATCCTTGTTACGGTAAACCATTATGCCCTGTTTTATGAGTGGAAGGAGATACAGTCACATATTGAGGAAGAGTAGCTGGGCTTACTTTGGCTGATAGACTTAGCAATTAGTTTTCAGAATACCTTGGCACGCCTAAAAGAGCTGTTTTTATGCTTTGCTGTCTTCACAGCAAAGTATACAATCTCCCCTCTGTCTTGTAGGCATTTCCTGTACTAGCAATTTTTTGCTAAAATTTCCCACTCTTGCTGCTCCTGTTTCAGCTCATTGGATGCTGTGTTAATGAGGGCACTTGGGACTTCCTCTTAATTCAAGCACTGCATTGTGCAAACTCCTAAGCAGGGTCAGGCAACATAGTGTTGCCAGCTGCACATCTGCAGCCATCTGGATTTGTGGCAGGAGCAGTAAAATAGACATTGTGTAGCAGCAGAGTTGAGAGAGTGACAAGAGTGGTGCAAATCATATTTGCAGAAAACCGTAAAGTAAATGCACCATATTTGATCTACAGGATATACAGAATCATTATGGAAATGGTCTTTCCGCATTAAATGTGTCAAATACGGAGAAAAGGGAGGGATCTGCTACTCCTATGCAATCTTCTGTGAGAAAGCTTGCTGGCTAATTCACTACCATTGCATTGTTAAGAGAGGACATAAGTAATTATTAACATTCTGATGCTCATAAGCAGTTCTCTGCTCCCACTTATATTCCTTCATTAACATTCTGTTTCTAATAAACATCACTTCAGTATATTAATTTATTATAATAACATTCTTAAGGAGAAATAATTGCACATTGTGAAATTACACCTTTCAAGTCTGAGGAAAGAGATGCAGGTGAATGGTCATGCATTGTTTTGTATCTGGACTTTCTAATTGTCTGGGGCGTGTCTGAAAGAGGGAATTCTGATCTCTTTTTTCTTTCTGATCCTTTCTCTCTGACCAGCATCTCTAGCGACTGTTCCAGGAATAACATCATGGATCTTCCTGAAGTCAGTGAAGCTTCAGAAGTTAACTTTGGCAGAGCCATGGCTTCATTCATTCACTAGAAGTGTGGGTTAATACTGTCAGGGTTTGTTGCTCAGTAAAACTACTCAGTATTTTTACTGCTCGTTTTATGCTGAATTTACGTGTTACGCACAAGTAACTCTGATGGGAGACAGCTCAGAATAAAGTTCTAGTTCTAGATCGGGTGTTTCCCATGCAATGCCTTTTGAAGTGTTCTTAACTCCTTTTTAATGACACCTGGATCCTCCACAGTAATGCTCACAATGTGAAGACTAAAAAAGTATTATATAAAAAGAATTACTTTAAGGTAATATGCTCAGGAGCGGGCATTACAGTTCTGTACTTTTCTTTCTGATTTATCTGACCCACTAAACCTCCTTCCCAAACATTTAGTACTACTCCCCTGTAAAACTGGCTTGGCTTCCTAGTTCTGCTTTATTATCTTCTTGGGATGGCATTTATAGTTAAGGTCCATTTCCCCACTTTGACTGAAGTATTTCTGTTAATCTAGAGTGCCATAGATTTTCATAACTAATCCAAACCCTGTTGAATTTAGTGGGGGTGTTACCTTTGATTTCAACTGAAAAAAGATAATGACCTTAATGTATTTGGTGGGTTGGCAATTATACTGTAGCCTAAGATAATTGTGAAGGAAGAGAACTAGTGGAGCTAGTTATGTGCTTTCAAAGGAAGCTATTTTATAGTGAAGATAATTTTTGATAAAAAGCATAGAGTTGTTTTATTGCAGTACTTAGATTTACCATTATGAATCAAATACTAATTGACAATAATAAACATAAGTGAAAAACAGCTACATGCATATGTTTTGCAGACACACGTATTTTGCCACAAAAATCCAAAAGACAATTTTTGTGGAATCTTACAGGTGTTAACGTGTGCAGCTTGTTTTTTCTCATACTTATTTTAAAACACAGGATGCTTATACTGGGGCAGTGTTTGGGCCTTCACTTGCAGTTGTTTGATTATGATGGCATTTCAGTGAAAGTGACTTTCCTTGACCTGATCCTAGGAATAATGTATCTGCAAAATGTGGCTGGCCTGAAGTAGAAGTGAGATAGAAGATAGTGTGAAAAGCAGGAAACTCAGATATTCTCCTTCCTCTGAGCCTCTGAGAACAGTTGGCTCCAGTCACATACCGACTATAAAACCACGACTTTGTGACCTGAATCTTTAAGAGATGCCTTTTATGCGATCAGTTTTTATTCAAACAGGGATGAAAGACCGTTTATGTTGAATTTTGCAATTGAATATTCATCCTGAGTAGAAAAGTGCAGTTGTGTATCTCACCTAAGGTTTAAAGCATGAAGTAGTATCACTGTTGGAGAAGATCGTTGGTATGGGTATCATAAGCGTTGATAATGTGCTCATCAAGGAATATTGTTTTCAACGTGCACAAAAGGGTTAAGAAACCAGTCTCCTTCGACAGGCAGAACAAAGCACTGTTTTCTTGGATGGGCAAGAAACAAATGGGTTTACCAAGGCCAGGCCATAAGGAACTGCAGTCTTTTTCACATGTGGTGCTTGAAGTCCAATAGAAGAATTCCTTGATACAGCTGAATGCAGAGCTAGACATGCTGGCTGGAATTCATCCTCTAATATGGAACATAAATGGTAGGGCTTTGAACGTTTTTTTCCCATTGCAAATATTGTAGTATTTTAAAGGTTGAGGCTAAGTACCTAGAAAAACAAAAAAGTCTTGAAGGAAAGTTTTTTTCAAAATCCCTGATGAAATAATTATATGTAACAACCTTTTTTAAGTATTGCTCAGAGATCAGGAGATTAAAATCAGATGATCTCTGGTCATACTACAATGCATCTTTCCGATGAGGTGTGTTTGTAGAGTGAAGTGTGGAGCTAGGAAACTGCGGAAAATGGCATCCTCGTTTTTGTAAAAAAGAAAATGAGAACAACTTAAAACCTGTCTGAATTCCCTATTGTAAGAACCTTATCTGGAATATTTCAGCCTGAAGTAAGTTTACCTTTTGCAACGTGAATTGATGCTTTTGGAAAGCAGTTTTGAATTAATTATTTTCTCTTTCC
>NW_010419082.1:13289-25257 GCF_000710305.1 Buceros rhinoceros silvestris
CTTTCCCTCAGTATTTTCAGATCAAAATTACTAGGGTTTTTTTTTTTAGATGTTGAGAATTTTCTCTAGTATTTTTTTTCCTAGCTTTTGGGTGTTCTTTTTAAAATTAGAAAAGCTTGGGGCATGGGCGAGAGTTCTCACCAGGGTCCGTTATCCACTACCTCTTGGAACATGTTCACCGAGAACACTTGTCTCAGTATTGTGAAACAGAGCCAGCAGTTAGCTACTTTTGGAACCAGGTGCCAGACACTTATTTGGCCCCCAGATTGCCATGTCTGTTTGTTTTCCTAGTATCCTGGCCATTTCAAGTCCCCTGGAGAACTGCAGTGCAGAGCAGCTGGATACTCTTCAGCTCACAGCAATGTAAAATGTTCAGTAGAGTGAGCAAGGGATGTAATGCCAAGTGCAGTGGGTAGAGCGGGCTGAATGCGGAGCGAATGCTCCTGTCGAGGCAGAGCCTGGCAGGGCTCTTGCACCCCATGGGGCTGCTCTCTCGCTCCTCTGCTTCTGAAACGGAGCATCAGGTGCAGGACTCGCTGTCACGTGCCAAGGCTTCGCCTCTGTGGTGATGGTACAAGGCCCTTCTCTTAGTTACGCTCAGAACAGTGGGATCCTGGTAACTGGAATGATCTTTTACGTCACCAAACTTTGCTCTGACGTGTCATTCCAGCCCTAGCCCTGGTGACAACGTGCTGCTCTGCAGAGGCTTTGTCTGTTGGGTAACACAGGCGTACTCTAGAGGAGATGTCATTTGCATAGGCAATCAATTGCTCAGGAAAAAAAAAAGAAAAAGAAAAAAGAGGGGGGAAAAATGAAGCTTTTAGAGACACTGTACTTGATAATGTCTGTTATATGCTTGGTTATTATGCGCCTCTTGCTTTCAGATAGCAATAACATCTTTGTGAAGTGAGCAACCTTTACCATTATGACATACTATGTGGACAGTGTATTAAAAAGAGCAGTAAAGAATATTTGTCCCTGTCAGAAGTAACGTTAGTGTTTAGTAGCATATAGGCATGCTCTGCACTAGAGAAATAAGCAAACCAGTTAATATTTGACTATCAGATATATAGCCTTATACTGCTATTTTTCTTTTGTAAATATATACCAAGAACTCTATTAACATTTTGATACTTTTCTCAAAAAATTGAGAGTATGTACTTTTAAAACAAAATTTACGGGAAAAAATGGCTGAGTATTTTTTCCACATCCTTCTCTAGAAAAGCAATTTTCTTTTCACATCTTTTCTCCAGACCTTCAGAAGCTGCCATGCAGTGTGGTCCTGTATCTCCATGCTGAATGCAAGGGGCCATATTTTGTATTTATTCAATAGCAGACTGATTTATCTAGGATTATTTTTTCATTTTCCTCAAAACTACTGGTCCTTTTTTACTGTGGAAAATGTACTTCTGTGAAAATCAACCAAGGCATTTGCTGTCAGTTTAAGCAAGCAAGAAGCAATGAGAATGAGAAAAACACAAAGAAAATGGCCTCAAGGGAACGCTCTGCATAATGAACTTGAAATGCTGCTGCTGGAAATCTGTTGCTGCTTTTCCTGCCAGGGCTGTCACCTCACGCAGCAATTTTAGCTTACAGGGGAGAGTGGAGCTTATCTACAGCATTGCTAAAGACCGAGGTTTATGCTGCAAGATTTTCCAAGCTCTGGAGATCTCTATGCTCTGTGGTATGTCCATGGGCTATTTCTAGCCTATTTCCCCTTTAAAAATGCCATGGTCTTGCTAGAGGGTAAGAGAAAAGATAAAGAGCAGAAACAACAAAGCCCATGGAAGCCATATTTTTAAAAGAGATCTACTCCACACTTAAGTGGGAACTCATAAGTGAAATGAATGGGGAGACCATGCAACTTAAATGATTAAAAGTTGCCTAGTGGCATGAGAGAGATCATCCCCAAGATTTTCAGCTCCAGTTCCCAGCTTCCCCACCTGCCTGATAAGGAAGTATGAGAAAGCTTGTTCTAGAGAGAAAAGCAGAGCTGTGGAGTGCCCGAGACGCTCATTCCCCAAAGGGACGATCCCTTGCCATGTTATTTCTTGAAGCCTTGGTTAGGGTTCAAGTCGTGTAAATGAGAGAAATGCAATGAATGAAGTCAGAAAAGAAGTTACAGTGCACAGTGGTGTCAACTGTTCTTAACCTCCGAAGTTCAGAACACGGATGACTATTTAGTGATCTTCCTAATGCAGTAACTGCTTGTCAGTGTTACTCACCTGTCTGGCTGCTGTAGATACAGAATAACCGTGAGAATTGGCAGAGAGGAAATCTATCCTACCATGTATTCTACTATGTTCTCTGGTCCATATGAAATATTTCATGAAAATTTGTATGCCCTAAAGAAGGTGTTACCTGGAAAGATCACAAACAGCGTTTATCAACCTTAAATTTCGGGATTTATTTTGTTTAAATGTGTTGGTATACCCTCAGATACCTTGTCATCCAAATGAATGTTTAATTCTTACTTGAATCCTGTGTTTTAACAGGCAGTTCCATCATGTGTAAGAAGGTAGTCCATAAAATAAATCTCATTAGTATTTCAGAAGTGCAGATTTAAGGTCATTTATTTATACAGGTGCTGGCAGTTGTAAAACATAGGTGATACTAGGGGAAGTTTGTTTATGGAGTCAGTTTACTGGAAAATCAACAAGGTCAAAACTGCTCTAGCTCTAATATTTTGAATGAGTCAGGTTTGACATTTCAAGTTGAAAGAGAGCTCAGAATTTAGAATCAAGTTAAGAATATACTGGATGGATGATTTGGGGAAAGACAAATTAGATTTCTCAATTGACATGCAGTGCTAAAACTAGGAATAGCTTGCCAGGATTCAGAAAAATGACTAATACAGAAAAAAACCCGGAACCTATCTGGGAGGAAGGAATCCACATAGGGAATGTGTGCTAAACGCTGTGAGTATCCCGTGCAGAAAACAAGGAAATGGGCAAGTGCTGGTGGTTGGCAATAAATACATTACTTGTACAAAACTACCATGAAAATCAATCAGCTAATAAATTAAACAGGAGTTAAGAGGTGAAACAAGAAGAAATACTAATTTTAGATCTTGCCTCTCCCAGACTTTGTTCCTGGCTGTCAAATGCAACCTTGCAGACAGGCTATGATTGCCCCGGAGATACTTCTGAGAACTTTTTTTGTAATTTATATTTTTCTGGGTTAATATGTCTTTTTTTGTAATTTATATTTTTCTGAGTTAGTATTTCTTTTCTGTGCTTTCATAAAATTAGCATTTTTGTCTAAATGCTAATTATGAAGTATATATTAATATTTAATACCGTTACGTAGGGTGATTTTTGTATTCTTCCTATTACACTTTATATTGTGAAACAGGACAAAGGGCTTCCCTGTGGTTACAGAGGGAAGCTGTGGTAGAACACGGACCTGATCGCTGCCTGTCAGAGCATAGGCTAATGCCTGTAGCATGATCATTCTTGTCTTGCTCCTTGTCACAAGTATATACACTACATTTTAATCTAAGTACTGTGAAAACTCTTTGTATATGTGTTCTTTAGAATACTGGAAAGCCTGTACTTTGTATTGTTAGTCTTCAGGTGAAAACTGTTCTTTTCCTTAATAGTTTACATGCTGTAATTATATGTCAAAGTTTTTCTCAGCCTGAGGAGAGGATTGCCTCTGCTTTTAACAGCTATTAAAATATCTGTGAGCTAAGAATTTTCATATATATCATTCTTCAGGAAATCTGTACAGTTATCTGAAGTATGACCCTATTAGATAGAAGAAGGTAAAAGATTCTTCCAATATCCTCCCCTTTTTCATTGTGAATTACATTTCTATACCTGAACTTGTGTAGCTTTGTCCAAAAGCTTATGTTGTCAGAGTTTGCAATCCTTCATGATCAGTTTTGGAATATTGCAAAAACTTTTAGCCCCAAGACTTAGCCAAGAAGTACACAAGTAATTCTGTTACTGTAATTTGTTGACCAGTTGCAACTCGCGTACAGTGGAAGGGGTAACGGTGGTCCCTGTGCCAGAGGGAATACAGAAGTTGTATATAACAGGCATATATCAGGCATGCAAATTATAGTAAGGGGCAAGAGGGAGATCACTGTCATTTTTGTCTACCCTGTAGAGCTGATCATTGCCAGTGGTGCTAGAGAGGAGGAGAAGGACTTGCATTGTGAAACAATCTTTCCTGGGACTTACTGAGATTTAAAGAGATTTTTTCCTTCCATTTCTGAAACCTCAGTAGGCTGATTATTGAGGTGAGCTGTGCTTCTGCTGAAGGATGGAGGAAGAACAGCTTTTGCTGAGCTGCCAGTATAGAAAAATACAAAACGTATAGTTAATGCCAAATCCCAGAAGGATTCTGTCAAAGTAAAGCCACAGAAACAGAGATGAATACCTATTGTGCTCAGTGGTACAGCCCACTCTGATCGCTTCCGAGGGTAGAGTGTTAGGCCTACTGTAGCAAAATTCTGTCTTTAGCCGAGTTCTGCATCGTTCTGACCCTTGCACCTACGTACACCCTCTAAGAGTCTTTTCATTCAGCTAAGAACTTAAACACTGCTCTCTGCCATTCTTGGAGCAGAGGGCTCTCTTCATCCACGTCACCATCAAAGACAGGAGATGCAACAAGGAAAAATTGTTGCCAGCAGCAAGGACCTCGATGCAGCTGGTGAAGACAGGTTGCTGAAAGTGAGGATCTGCTTTCCTTTGAAAGAGCAGTTCTGCCGTTTGCTAATGCCAGCTTCCCTACCAACCAAAAAAGAAAAAAAAACTGTATTCCTAGATCAGCAAATGCAGAGACTCTGCTCAGAGATGAAGACTTGAGCTTGCTGGCACAATCTCTTTGTGTTCTTGCAAAAGGTTGAGCACTGTATATCACAGATGCTTCCCTCATGCTGGTTTCTGATTTTTCCTGGAGTTCGGAAATCTGCAATAATTTTACTGAAACTTATTGCGTTTGGCAAAAAGCTGCATCAGTTAAATGCAGAATCTGACCGTGTTCGGGTTGCCTAGTGCTAAATGTTTCATTTTTTCCAGAGGAAAAAGGGGAGTTACTGTGACTTACAATAAAAATCTTAGTTTCAATCCTCACCTTTATGAATTGTGTTAAAACAGGGGGTTTGTATGATTTTTTTTTTTTTTTAAATGAGATCTGTAGGGGTTGTTGGGCTAATTGTTATAATTTTGATGACTTTGAATTCAAGGTTGAGCTACATTTCATGTGTGTACCGATCATTTATTAATTGAACATGAAGGAATTGTACTTCATTGTGCTGCAAATTTTGCTTGCATCAAAGTGGAGAGAGGATACTTGTTAGTTCAAGTATTGAAATTTCCGTTTCATCTAAAAATTCTTCTAGTTTGTTTCTGTGACAAACTGGATTTTGCTTTTTATATGCTTGCCACTGCAGTTATTGTGCCATGTTATTTTTAAGAAGCACTTTCCTCCTCTGTGGGTCACAATTTAGCCCAAAGTCATCTGCGTAGATCTACAAATAACTAAGGTCGGTCATTAATTGCATTCTTCCTGTTGACAACAAACTGCTTATGAGCCATTGCCCATAGGGTATTGTGGGTTTGGGGTTT
Source organism: Buceros rhinoceros silvestris (assembly GCF_000710305.1). Lineage (NCBI taxonomy): Eukaryota > Metazoa > Chordata > Aves > Bucerotiformes > Bucerotidae > Buceros > Buceros rhinoceros. The sequence continues at coordinate 18,866 of NW_010419082.1, forward strand.
TTTTTTGTAACCAGTGCTGTGTGTAGAACTGTTCAGACCTATTGTGGTATATGAAAATATTTGTAGTTTCCTGTTAGGTCAAAGGTTTAGAAAAACCAAGGCAATGGATCAGATTTGATAGCATTAATTCTTATATTTGTGTGGTACTAAGACTTCCATTTGCTGGTCTTCATCTGGTTTATTGAAGTGTGATGTACCTATCAATAAGTTTTACTGCTTTTTATATAGAAGAGTGAAATAGCCTTGACTTTAAGTCCCACAGTGAATCAAAGTTGCAATACAGTGGTCAGTGTTTGACCCTTCTGCGCTGCTCTTTGATCATACCTGTGCTATCTGCTGTAAAGCTTCAGTATCACAGGTTTAGACAGCTATGTGCTTAAGGCTTGGCTTTGGCTATCAAGTTTCAATACCATGTCAGTAAATTAAAGATCATGTTTTGCTGTACAGGTAAATGGACATCTTAGAGAGGATATTTTACATTCAAAATCTGTATTTTTCTTTTCTTATTTGTGTTTTTTATTTTATTTTTTCCAACTGTAATGCAAATGATCTGTAGACATGAGAACTGTATTCATTTTGGATTCGTTTTGGTGTAATGAATGTTAAACAGGCTGTGGTTAACATTGATTATCAGCGATGACACTTTTTTTAAGCTTGAGGAACAAAGCTAAAGCCAGGCTTGATAAACTTCGCTGGGAAAATATGCGTGGTTTAATTCACATTAAAATACCTCTCGACAAACCAAACCTCTGATGTGATCAGGACCTCTGTTGTGAATTATTTTCCCTTCCCACACAGTCCAAAATTTAGAGCCCAACCCTGTGAAGAGCTCAGCATCAGTGAAAGCCATGTGGGAACTGAAATGTTCCAACATCTTCCAGGATTAGGCCTTTACTTTGGTCCATATCTTGTGCATTATGCCATCTGTTCTTCAACTAATAGATCTTTTCCCCTCATTCTGAAAACTAGGTTATGTTTTGTCAGTTCCTAGTCCTGGTTATAGAAGTTTATTCTCTTTCAATGCAAATAAAGCAAGCCATAAGGCATATCTCCTTCATAAGAGGATTAACGTACAGACCTTGGTTCACTTTTGTTGTCTTTGTGTTGGTTTGGTTTTGTTTCCTTATGATGAGATAGTCATCTCTGTAATATCAGTATATTTTAATTGCTGTAATCTGATGTACCATTTCTCTCCCCTTTTTTCTCCTTCCCTAAGATTATCGTTGGAGAGACTGCAGTGTTTTGTCTACAGTTAGCTACAAAGGATTTTGAAAACCAAGAAAAAACGATATTAACTGGAGACTGTTGTTATATAAATCCACTGGTGCGCAGGACCATCAGATTCCTTGGTATGAGCAAAGTCTTTCATTTTCTGGATGGTGAAAGTGATTAATTATGTCTTAATTTTGAGCTGGAGAAAATATTCATATAACCATACAACATTTCATGTGTAGTCTTAACTCAACTCAGGTGCAGTGAGTTCTCTCCTTTTGGGTAGCAAAAGGAGTTTCTTGGAATTTTGGATAAGAAAATAATTGTAGGAACAGTAGTAAAAATAGAAAAAATTGGGACCAGAACGGGGCAAAACAACAACCCACAGGCCTGGAGTTGGGTGAAGGGAAGAAAGGAGATATCCTTGTTACCATATCTGTAGGTTGATAGTTTTCTTTTGGTTACGCATGCACATGGCAGCCAAAGTTGAAGATACTGGGATATCAATTTTTGTTAGAAGCCAAGCCCTGTTCAGGTACTTTCTTAGCCTGGAGATTGTAGTCTTTAGTAGAAAGCCGTACAAAATCCACGCTCCACTGAAGTCCGTTGTAACTCTCCCATTGACTTTAGTAGATATGTCATCCTTTCTGCGTAGTCCACTGTTAATGTGTTTTGAGGGAGCAGTGCCACCACTCAAAATGTCTGTTGAATATTCCCGGATGTCTTTTTAATACATGCAGAGATGCCATAGCTTAATTCTGTTGTTTGCTTCTCATTCACGGTTGTATCTAAGAGAAACAGCTGGGGAAACGAAGCCTCGGGGCAGCTAATCCTCCCGCGTGCCCCAGTCACGGGGTGAGGGGGAAGGGATCTGCAGCTGTATCTGTATTTGTGGTGTTTGTATAACAGCCGAGCCTGCCTTCTGAGTGTGTGATTGCCTGCTGCCACAGTGCAGTGCTAAGAGTCATTAAGAATGACGCTGTCTTGCACAGCTCCAGAGGAGCGGGGAGTGATGGTCACGAGCATCTCCTGCTCCAGTTGCGCTGTGTGTGGTCAGTGCCTGTGTTTCCTTCCCACTTGGTGGACCCTCCTTGCTCATGGAAAAAAAAAAAAAATTGAGGGAAGGGATAAACGATGGGCTCTGCACTGTTCTACCACGAGGCATCGCTACATTATGGTCACAGAGTGATGTGGCCTCCTATGCTGGGGTGGTGCACAGCCTCAGGGCTTGCTGAAAGGGCACTTCCGTGCAGCGACTCACACTTCACTGCTCTCCAGAGCCTAGCAGCTCAGGGTGAATTAACATTAGTGTGACAGTGCTGACCAGCCAGGATACCAGAAATCATCCTCAGTCCACTAGCTTTGCTGAGGTAAAACCTTATCTTTAGAAACGCACATTTCTGTGGGATTGTGTCCGCTGTGGTGTGCAATCATCAGAGTCCTCAAGGTGCCTCATGAATTTGGGAACTGCCAGAACTTGTGCTATGTTCACAGTGATTTGAAGTATGGGAAAGGTAAAGGGATTTGCTCGTGGAAATAGAGGAGGAAATCTGTAGCTCAGGTGAAATACACCCTCCCCCATACCTGTTGGCTTTGCCTGCCAGTCAGAGTGCTGTGTTTGCATTTCCTTCTAGAGCTCATTTTCTGCTTCCAGAAGGATAGAAGGGGACCTCAGAATAACATAAATCTGCATTTACGTGCATTTCGATTCTAATGAACAAGTACATGTGCTTAATGCTTTGCTGGTATGTCTGATAAAAAAAAATTTAGCATAAGTAGTTCCTCAAATACATAGATCTTTAGCTTGCAGTGTTGATACTGTGATTACCGTGCCATGCATAGGTATGTACTCAGAAGCAGGCAAATGAAGATAACTCACGCATGGCAATATCGAATTACTCAGTGCTTCAGCTTCTTTACAGCTGCAAGGGAAAATAAAATGTTTGTCCAATATGTGTTACAACTTTCCAAGTTGCTTCGCCATCCAGGCCTGACTTTGTTGGTTCTCAAGGAGATTTACAGGGTGAAGAATTTGCCTCTGTCACCTCTGTTTAGTGAACATGTGCAAAAGTTGGCTACTAGTGTAGCTATAGCTCTCCAACCTGAGCCAGGATCTCTAGGGTGCAATACGTGTCAGAGTTTTTCATGTTCTTAAGTGGAAGAAGCTGGTATATTACTGTGATGAATACTGTGATATGTTGCCCTGGAGTGAAATTGTAAGGAAATTTAACTCTTTCTTTCCCTCTTTAGGAATTTACGCATTTGGACTGTTTGCTACGGACATCTTTGTAAATGCTGGACAAGTAGTAACAGGGAATCTTGCACCACATTTTCTTGCACTTTGTAAACCCAACTATACAGCACTCGGATGTAAACAGTATACACAGTTCATCAGTAGCATACATGCCTGTACTGGAAATCCAGACCTTATCATGAAAGCCAGAAAGACATTCCCATCCAAAGAAGCAGCACTAAGTGTATATGCAGCTATGTATCTGGCTGTAAGTATATCGTACTGTTTAATGTCACTGTATTTGTGAGAGCAAACGGCTCACGCTGTGAAGGGAGGAGGGAAGGACGGGCGGGGGCAAGATAAGACAACTATGGGCTGATTTTGTCTGTGGAAACAGTCTATGAGTTACTGTGAGGCCTTTGAGAATTTAATTCATCAGATGTAATTCTGATAGTTACAGATGTAGTTCTCTGAACCTTGAAAGCTTAAGGCAGTGCTGAGAGAAGGCAAGTTCAGGAAGGGTTACAGATTTAGAATGACCAGGTTCTTGGTTTACTTTTTCTCCATTTCCAGAGGATGTGAGAGGAGGCTTTGTTGGGTGGTAAAGAATAAGGGTAGGGATTGCCTGAGACTGGTAGTGGTTCCTCTCCATGTTTTAACCCAGTACAGATTAGTAGAACTATACACAGCTGTATTCTTTGGTGTGGTGAAGCGGAAGAGTGGGCATATGTAAGTTTGTGATCTCAGCAGGTTTCCTGGGAGATCTGTGCATGTCTTTGGGTACCAGAATTGGTATTTATAGGCACCTCAGTGCTCATGCAAAGCCAGTTTGGCTCTTATTCTGCAATGAAGTGGGCTACAAGACAATCCAGTCCTTCTTCCTTCTCTCCACTCTGATACTAGGAGTGATGAGCAGGGCTGGGATAAAAACTGGTGTTATTGCCTGGTATCAGAACTGTGCTAGAAGCTATTAAGAAGTGTGGGGAGGCAGATGAGAGGTAGAGAGACTAAAGAATCTCACTCAAGTAACTCTGTGCAGTACTCCCTGGCTTAGTTTGGAGCACACATCATTCTAGTTAAGCAGAAGCACATCCTGTTCTTGGTAAAGTTGTCCCCAACACATGCCTGCGGGAGTCTTTTACCTGGACTGTGCTGGTAATCACAGTCCTTTGTAGCCCTGGGTTGCCCTCATAGTGTCAGTGGGAAACTAGGCAAATGTGTGTGCGCCTCTGTGGTCATTGCAGGAGTCATCCCTTAAATTTTCTCAGTATTTGGACAGTATAGGCCTGCCTGTCTGTGTATGCATGTGAGAGTATATATGCATGTATGGATATGTGTGTGAGTATGTATTGCTTTTGAGCATATATTTAATGAGCTGACTTTAATTCCTCATTGATCTGGAAACTAATACTTGCCAACATGGCAAAGATCCCAACTCTATCCGCAGACAGTGTGACAGCCCCATGCTTCCGGATGTGGTTTTAGAACCCGTTGCTTAAAATCTGCATCACTGACAGTTACGTTTACCGAAAGTTCCTTGTGACCAGTGTCTGTCTGAGATGTGGATCATCAGTTGGTGCAGGCAAGTGTTACCTGCAAATAAAAGATGAGCAATAAAATTCCATTCTAACTTGAGGCAAGTGTGAAACTCCTAATAGTATTGTCTTTATTTAGGGAGATATCTAAGGCTTTGCTTCACTGAAACATACCTCTAAATTTGGCACAAGCAATTTTAGAAAATATTCAGCATTCTTCATTTTAATTGCTCCTATTTTTCTTAGCCATCTGTAAAGTTGGATTTCCACTGTTGCCATGAGTCACAGTAACTCGCAGAAACCAGCTGTTCAGCTACTGCAAAGAATAAAGGAAAATAGTACTAATGCATTTTAAAAACAAAAAGTGGACATTAGTAAGGTCTAATATCTCATATTGATGACTTTGGCATGAGCAAGAGTATGCAAACCTTATGCTGTCTGTGGTCAATATACAGTTAGCAACATCAAAAATTAAAACTGCTGTGATCTGTTTCATGACTATAATCTTGCAGTAACTGCAGAAATTAGTATATCTTATGTCATGACAATATCGCTGCATGATGCATGACACTGTCATCATTTAACTAGAGCACTATAAAATGCCCTCAGGATTTCTGAATTCTTACAGGCTGCCTAATAAAGCGAGTTCCTATGATGTATTACCTGAGTTGTAGCCTGCAAGTTTAGGTCCTTGATTTTATTTTTTTTTTTTTAAATCTGTTGCATGGTTGCAGGTTATAATACTGTTTATTACACGCCAGGAAAAAAATGCACTGTTCCAATATTTGGGTTCCTATCCTTACACCATCAGGATGTTTATCGGGATAGTTGGCCCTGAATAACAATTTTCTCATCACTCTTCACTGGAGTAGGAAGTTTAAACAGTGGCCTAGTCTTTGTATGAGCCATGGTACAACAGTTATTTGAGAGCACAGACATAAAGACGTCCATATATTACTCAGTTAGTATTTCATGAGCATATGAACTCTGATACAAAATGTGCTTTCTTTTTGGTTTACAGAAGTATTTGGGGAAGAGGGAGGGGTTGTGATATTTCAGCCAGCTGTGCGCAAAACGCAACCAGCTTAAAGACATAGACAGACAACAAGCTGATCTAGAGTCCTTGCTCTCTGAGTGGGGGAGGTCAGACTTGTATGATTTCACCATCAGCCCATTTAAAACCAAAGCTTATACTTCATCTAGTAATTCCCCTATCTCGTTCCATTTAAGTGCAGCCATGTCCTTATCACCTAACATCTGTGCGTATTGTCTTGTTAACAATAGCTTCTTTTTTCATCTAAACTCTTGAGTCTTCCTTGTTTCTCCTTCCCCTCTTCTGAGAGTGGGTGGCTGCTATGGTAACTCTGAATTCCCCTCCTGCTGACAGTACAGTCTTTTTCAAACACTTGTAT
>NW_010419082.1:25309-30295 GCF_000710305.1 Buceros rhinoceros silvestris
AAAGTACAGTCTTTTTCAAACCATTGTATTGCTAATATTTAGACCTCTCAGTAATGTTTGCCTCCATTACTTGCTCTCCATGACTACCAAGAAAGAGTTAGCAATGGAAGTGTTGGATGGCAGCACTATGGTTAGGCGTTTTCATGCTGTCAATGATGCATTACCTGTCTTCATCACACTTTTAGGTTTATTCTTCCCAGTGTACCAAAGTCTTCAAAATGAACTCTTGTAAATCTATTCCAAAATCTCTAACCAAGGTGGCTCTACCTGGAATTCTCCTTAGATGTCTGCTCAGCTCTTAGATTTTTTTTGTTTGTTTGTTTGTTTTTGGCTTGAATTGGGTTAATAAGTTGACTGCAGCTGCTTTCGTTTCTTATCAGCATTGCATTTCACCCTTTCTCAGCTGGAACAACATCTGCTAAAATAGGTATTAAGGCAAATGCTGCAAGCTTATGAAATAGAATATGTGGCTTTTTTATATGTATAAGCTGACACAGCCTGGACATTTAGAGATAGATTTTGAAGCAGCAAAGTATGCACATACTTGGATTTTTTCCACATCTGAGACACAGAAATGAGGAGTTGTATCTTTTTTACAGTAGGATTTCAAATTGATACACGAAGATTTAGTCATTCTATTCCCATGGATTTTAGTATGAGACTTGTGACTAACAGTTGTCCTTTGGTGCTGCAGACCTAGGGGTTTGGTCATTCCTAATTGTAGTTTAAGACAAATTTTAATTCATTCTATAAAATTTTGCTTCTTCATTGCTTTATTCTTGCTGCTTTGGAGAAGAGTTGGCGGTCAACCTGTCTGTAGGTGTTACCACCTACGCTTCAGACTTGCTTTGCATTTGTAATGATAGGTTTAATGTCTTGATAATTGTCATTAGGTCTGTAGGCTGCTTTTGTTGCTTTGTACTGTGAACGCTTGGCCTCAGCTGCAGCCTCAGGCAGGGCTAGCAGGTAAAGCTGACAATTTTTTCTCTCTGCGGAGCTTTCGTTGGGCCCACGATCATCCTTTCTCTTTGCTGTTCACTGTGTTTATAGGTCACTAAAAGACAGTAAGGCAGTCTGGGTCACAGTGCTGGCAAATAGTGACCTTCTGCTCATGTCAGTCCTACCAGTCTTCAGATATAGGCCTTGTCTTCTCTCTCCTTTGTCTTGAAGTGCTTGTTTGGCTCCTGCTCAGTGGGCAGTTGGTGGAGATATGACAGGTCTTGCTTTGATAGACTTTAGGAGGTGTGCAGGAAGAAAAGGAGTTGCAGAGCCATCTTACTGAGTCACCTTTCTTGTCCATTTTTTGTTAGAAAATTGAAAAATTGAATAGTTCTATTGGCTGCTGCTCAGGGGCAATGCTAGGAAAGTGGAATTTCTTCTTGGTATCTGGTGCAGCAAGTTAAAGTATTCCTTAGTACTGATTGTACAACATATGTAATGAGCTTTGCATATTGGGTGTATTTAGTTACTTTCAGACTGGATAGTAAAACAACATTGCAATTTGACCCAGTGATTTTTCTGAAGATATCTAGATATTTCCTGTTGGTCAGTGCTTCATTGCATTTCAGTTGCTCAAGGTAATGACCTTTGTAGATTTAAATCAGCTGTAATCAATATTTGGGTGTATCTTACAGTTCAGGTACATTGAAGGATAGCTCTTAACAGTAAGGTCCAAACATTCTGGAGCTCTCTCTTCTTTTGCCAACCCAGACCCCTGACTTGGAAAGCCGATTTTTGTCTAGGCTCATCAATAATACTTCAAAACTTGTGGAGAAAGCTGAAGGAGGCTTCAGAAGCACTAAACAAAAATTTTTCAGTGGGTGGTTGCATAAATGCCCAGATGATTTGAGAATATGATTGTGGTTCGCTTTAGAAATAATTTGATCCAATAATTATTAATCAGGGAAGCTGAAGAGCTTTTAGATTCTCAGACAGGATTCTAACTGGTTATAGACTACTGTCCACTATAGCCCACTACTTTTTTCAGCTTTTTGGTCTCTGAGTATGTCTTTTCTTGTAGGTGTGATGAATATTGGAAGTTGCACATTCCTCAGGTGGAACAACTATAACATTACATGTATTACTTCGATAGTTCAACATTCTTTCTCTAACCATAGCACATTATAAAAGAAGAACAAAACGTGAGATAATCTATATTTGGAATGTTGCCTGAGATAGGTGCCTGTCTAGTGATTCCTGCTTTCTGCTTTTTGCTTTATGAGTCATTATTCTCTGCCCACTAATGGACTGGTCTCTTTGTCAGTCCCCCAGACCATCTGCTTCAGGGAGGACTGAAACAGCAGGCACAGAGGGATCTTCCTACCGCTGGGCCCTAGGCTGATGAAATCAGCTAGGAAAATTAACCTCCCTCCTGGCTGGTGCACCCAGCCTGATGACTAGCTCCGCTCTAACTAAAATGGCACTCGGGGACTTGTTACGTGTGTGTTAGTGTGCATAGATGTTTGTGGGGTAGGTAGCTGAAAGAAGATGACTAGGAAGAGCTTACATCATAGCCCAGGAGGCCACTTTGTCTTGCACTTGATGTACAATTCTTGTTCTTCTCTTACACATCTTGGAGTAATTTTGTTTGCGCTAGATTTAGGACATATTTCACGTGAGTCACACTTGCAACACGACACTTTTGAAATCTTTCCCAGTACAAGCTAAGTGCCAACACTATGAGTATTCCTTATACTATGACCTGAGACGCTCATGTCAGAAACCTCACAGGCAGCTTTGTCTTTGGTGATGATGGTAATGATTCCGATTCTTTCAAATACATATTTTCAACACTGCTTCAGTTGAAGTTTTTCTTACAATCTATGAGGCTCTCTGAAGACTTCACTTCTAACATCTTGAAGACTGAAGATCAAATATTTGTTTTCCTGAAAATTTAGAAGATATTGGTATATAGAATGATCAGATAAGTCATCTCTTTATATGACTCTCTGCCACTGCTTGCTGGTATCATCTTTATAGCTTTTCATACTAAAATCGTATTTCAGGAAAAAGGAAAAGCAATAGCAGAAATTCTTCAATCAAAGATTCACTGCTGATCTGATGTTGTAGGAGAATGTGCGGCCTCTAAAATTGATTCTAAGTACTGTATCAATCCTTGGCCGTACATACAAAATCTGCTGTTGGTCTTGCAGTGGACTCATTTAAAAGATTTCTTCAATTAGATTTCTTCTCTCCCAATTTCTATTCTCAAAACGAACTGAGATGGACTTGTTCAGTAAACACCTTTAGTCATGTAAATATCTATATTCTCATTCATTCTCACCAATTTTTTAAATTGTTGAGCTATTTTGTTGATACTGGTTTTAATATTTATGAAAAGTAAGGAAATAAAAATCCTGTCATCTTTTCAAGATGTTTACTCTTTGTCAATTATTGACTGTGCTGGATTATAGCTTTCCTTCCAGAATCAAGAAGAAAACAACTGCTTAATTATATTTTATTCTTAGTGCAAATCAGATCTTTGACTGATTGGACTGTGTTAATGTATTGCAGTAGAGCTGCAAGAGGTCAAGTTTGAAAATGGGCATAGATTTCATTCAAATCTATGAATCCTGCTTTGGAAGAGCCTACATTTGCTATGCAGAGTTTTGCAAATATACAGACTTTGTGCTACACTGTTTTAGGAGAAGTTTACCCTGTTTCTATTGATTCTTCAGTAATCATAGAATCATAGCATTTCAGGTTGGAAGGGCCGTCAAGGATCATCTGGTCCAACATTTCCTGGCAAAAGCATGGTCTAGACAAGATGGCACAGCACCCTGTCCAGCTGAAACTTAGGTGTCCAATGTGGGGGAATCCACCACTTCCCTGGGGACATTATGCCAATGGCTGATTGTTCTCGTTGTGAAAAATCTACCTCTTGTGTCCAATTGGAATCTCCCCACGAGTCACTTGTACCCATTATTCCTCCTCTTTTCCATGTGACTCCTTGTAAAAAGGGTGTCTCCGCCCTCTTTGTTGCCACCCTTTGAATACTGGAACATGGTCATAAGGTCTCTCCTAAGCTGCCTTTTCTCGAGGCTGAACAAACCCATTTCTCTCAGCCTTTCTTCATACGGCAGCTTCCCAGTCCTTCGATCACCTTTGTGATCATCATCTCTGCACTCTCTCCAGCCTGCCCACACCTTTTTGTACAGTGGGGACCAAAACTGAACACAGCACTCCAGGTGTGGCCTGACAAGCGCTGAGCAGAGTGGGATAATGACTTTATCTCTGCTGGTGATGCCCTTGTTAATGCAGCTCAGCGTGTTGATGGCTTTCTTTGTCACTGCAGCACACTGCTCACTCACATTGAGCTTGTTGTCTACTAAGATCCCCCAGGTCCTTTTCCACAGAGCTGTTCTCCAGCCAGGTAGATCCCAGCCTGTGCTGCACTCCTGGATTGTGTTCTCCCAGGTGCAAGACCTTACATTTGTCCTTGTTGAACTTCGTAAGGTTCTTGTTAGCCCAGTCTTCCTACCCAGGCCTTCCTGCAGGATGGCTCTCTCTTCCAAAGTGTTCACTTCCCCACTCAGTCTGGTATCATCAGCTGACTTCATCAGGGTACACTCGATCCTATCACCCAGGTCACTTATGAAGATATTAAACAACTCTTGGGCCCACTATCAGTCCCTGGGGGACCCCGCTTGTGACAGGTTGAGAGTTTGAAATGGAATGATTTACCACCACCCTCTGGGCGTGGCTGTCAGCAGATCCCCACCACCGCATAGACAACTTGTCCAGATTGTAACGCAACTTGTCCAGACTGTAACGCATCAGTTTCTTTATTAGGAGGCTGTGGAGAAACTGTATCCAGAGCCTTGGAGAAATCCAGGTAGGTAATGTCCACTGCTCGCCCCACATCAACTGAGCAGGTTATTTTGTTGGAGAAGGCAATCAGGTTTGTCAAGCATGATTTGCCCCTGGTGAAGCTGTGCTGGCTTTTCCCAGTCATGTGCTTCAGTTGACTGATAGCCCCCAGCAGGA
>NW_010419082.1:30384-47966 GCF_000710305.1 Buceros rhinoceros silvestris
GTTCCATAACTTTCCCAGGGATTGAAGTCGGATAGGTCTGTAATTTCCTGGATACTCCTTTGAGCCCTTCTTGTAGATGGGGGTGACATTAGTCTTCTTCCAGTCTTCTGGGATGTCCTCTGATCTCCATGGCTTCTCAAAGATCATGGAGAGGAGCCTCACAGCTATGTCAGCCAGCTCTCTTAATGCTCTCAGGTGGATTTTAATGCCCATTGATTTCTATCGGCAAGTTCCTGTAACAGTTCACGTTCCAACTCTTTCTTCACTGATGATGGGTCTGTGTTTGCACCAAGGCCTTGTTCCCAAGGCCTGGGGCGCAGCAGTGCATATAGGAAGGGGCTCAGCGAATGGACATCTTCATTACTCACGTGAGGTGCAGCATGAGTCTGTATTTGTTTCTGCTTGCTCAGTGCTTTGTCTGAGTAGGGGTTTGAAGGATATGCTTGATCATAAAAAGATTGTGAGGATTTTTTGCAAAGCACTTTTCATTTTAGCTTTGAATTAAAACTGTTGAAGTTGACTGAAGAACTGCAGGATCAAGTGTTTGTATTATAATGTGTTTTGACTTATAAAAGTAGAGCTCATCTTCTTGGGCAATGATCAGGTTTTACAGATAACTAAAATGTATCACCGAGACAAGCCACTTAAACAAGCTACGCTCCTTCTTGAGTTGATTTTTCCTTCTCAATAGTCATTTTGATTTAATATGCAACAATATGGAATTGAAAGCAGGATAGCTTCCTGCCAACTTTCCTGCGTCAGCTTCATTCAAGCTGTATTTCAAATGTGGTGATCTTGCTGCGTATTCAAAATATTAGAATATTTTTCCTAGCACCAGATGTTCTAACACCTAATGTAAATGTGGATAATGGCGGTAGTATCCAAGAGTGCAGTGAGACTCACTGAAATTGAGGGTTGCTGAGTAATTCAGCGTGCACTGCTCTGTCTGTAGCTTGAAGAAAAACTGTGGGGCTAAAATCAAAGTTGCAGTTTTCTTCTCAGCATTCCACATGGTAAGAGTAGCTTACTGAAGAGACCCTGCAAAAACATGAGGAACTGAGATAAAAGGGTAGTAAGTGTATAAACGCTATTTCTGAAATGGTCTAGGAAGGAGAGGAGAAATGTGGTTTGGAGCTAGACTCCAAAACTTTTTTTCAAAGCATTGCTCTGCCCACATTGCAAAGCAGTGTAGTTGAAAGCTTGCTACTAGTTTGCTGTTCATTGTCTAAGGTGCACTGAAGATGTGTGTGTTGTAGTACGCTGCTGTGATTTTAAGCTTAAACTTTGATTCATCCTCTAAGTCATGGTTCTTTCTTTAGTGTTTTGAACAAAATTACTGTCAGGTGTTGGTCTTTTCAAACAAGTTCTGACCACTACTTCCTTCACTTGATTTATCGTAACTGTAATCACACTTCTTAAACTTCTTGACTGGATTATTGCAGCTGATTACCCAGTATATTCAGCTGAAGTTTCAGACAGTTCCAAATAACCACAGGACTGCCCATTTGTTGGCCAAAAAGGTACTGGTTCTTCAGGGCAGATTCATCGGTTTCCTGTTGCAGGTCAAAGTGATGGCATTACACGCTTGCACTCTCTAGTGAAAGTCCATACGAAATGTTTGCATTCTTCAATCTAAAAATGTCAACTCTGTTGAAATTTTACAGATTGCAGTGGTTTTATTGCAGAAACATCTTCTACAAAAGTAAATAGCTTTTTCTCAATCTTGTTAGTTGAAGTATAATTTTTCAGGGAAGAACTTCTAAGCGGCCTTAATGCTAAGAGAATGGAAATTCAAAGATTTGTAATTGATTTCTTTCATTGGCACACCAGAGCTCGGGAAGTGCTAGCTTAAGCTTGGTCGTCACTGCATGCGCCCTTATGGCAGAAATGCTGCTTTGACATCAGGCAGTGCTTTTAATTCAGTAGAATTACATAGAGAGAGTTAGGGAGCAAGCAGGGCAGATGGATCGATTGTGGATTTTGATTTCTGCATTTGGATTGGTTTGCATGCTGGGGGGGATTGGTACTAAACATCCTCACAGTCACCATCCGTGAAGTACAGGGGTGTGTTGGTTTAGCACTGCTTCAAACTATCACATGGTTTTTATGAAAGCAGATGCTGGCTTTTAGTTCGATTTTCACTGCTTTTTGTCAAATCTCTAGTTAATCTCATGGAGAAGTTTTGTATGAGGAAGAAAGGCATTTGCTAATAAAACAGGGTGTTGTAGCCCCTTTCAGGGTAAAGATCTCTTTCTATAATTACTGTCAACACTGCACAGTGAAAATTCAGTCTCTTTACCTCTCTGCATCAATAAATCCATAGACTGGGAGTAATAGGATAGGGTTGTCTAATTTGCCTGTTCTTTTGGGGTCTTCTCAAGTTCACATAAACTGTAATTTTGCTGCGTGGTCTGATTCTTTTTCTATATCACAAGGAAAAAGGTGTGATAAATTTATCTAATGCTCTACTTTCTTGTTTCTTTACCAAAAAAGAAAAAAAAGTCAAATACGCGTAGTCTATTCAAACAAAATGTAGAAATTTTATTCCCCAATTAGTGGGAGATTTCCATCAGTCTTATACTTTCTTCCTTTCCAATTTTCAGATGTATATCACCAACACAGTAAAAGCCAGAGGAACAAGGCTTGCAAAGCCTGTTCTGTGTTTGGGTTTAATGTGCTTGGCTTTCCTTACTGGGATCAACAGAGTTGCAGAGTATCGAAATCACTGGTCAGATGTAATAGCAGGATTTGTAATCGGAATATCTATAGCAGTATTTTTGGTAAGTGCGTATCAGTGTCACTTCTGTTTGAAAAAATCAGTGTATAGCTTTTCACCTCTTAAATATTGGTAGCCTTGACTTTTCAGACAACTAAATGACAAAAGAGGTGTTTCTAATTTTTGGTTTTAATTAATTATCAGATTCCTTAGTTATATCTACATACAGAAACATGAGGTCAAGAAAGGGAGTGGTCAAATGATGTCTTTTGGCTTCCTTATAAACCAAATTGTAGTATTTCAACCAGTAATTTGTATGTATATGCTTCAGAATAATACCTCTTCATGTATAAAGTGTTAAATTCAGTATAGTGTTACCTACACTGGTTAGAGAGTAAGTAGGATTTCTTTTCTGGCTTTGAAGTAACACTACTGAATTTCTTTCATGCTAATTCAGGTTTAAATTGAAATTTTATGTTATTTTTGTATAAAAAAATCTTGTTTAGCCTTTTCCTTTTCTGAAACCGTGTTACAAAATGAGATTGTTAGTCACAGCCTACTGTCTGTGTCATAAAGCTGCCGCTAATGTATTAATCACCTGCACTGATAATTTCAGTGCAAGACAATCGCTGTTTACTGCCTGCAAGTTTGTCTGCCTGGCAGCTTGTAATCATACTAAATACACCTTTGAAATTTCTCTGCATGAGAATACTTGTGAGCTTGATTCTTGGATCTTAAGGTCTTGATTTCAAGATCTTGTATCTGAAGACTTGGCTTGGCTGAGAAGTCTCACAGGGATGGCTGAGGTGGGTGTTTTCACTTGTTGGAGAAATGTGAGGGCAGCTTTAGGTCTCCTTTAAAGTACACCTGCTCACACTTCCAAACAGTCCCTACCACAAGGAGTCCAGAAGTTACATTTGGTTGTTCATTTTTATGAAGCTTTTCCATTCTGTTGTGTCCCTCAAATCATAAAAAAGAACAAATTGGTCCCAGGAATTTTCCTTATATGTTGTGATGTATATTGCATACCCTCCTTTGCGTATCATGTCATCAAAATTAATTATGTTTTGAAGGAAATAGGATGAGCAAACATTGCCTGTCGGCATCTGAATTAGAACAAACACTAACAAACTGGTATATATCACTTTCCTAAATGCCAGTGTGAGAGCCACTGCCACCGTGAGCAGATTTAGAGCTTAGTTCAAACTTAAGGATGGTCCTTGCCTTATGTTCCCTTTCTCACTCTCCATTTGAGAATGTCTGTTTTGGTTAAAACTTAGATGGTACTGGCCCTTCACGGGAATTTAGGGTTATCGCCATATTCTGCTGCATGTACTCTGGACATCTATTCATGCTAATAACTTGTATTCAGTTATTCAGCTTTGGTAATGGATGTGCTTTTAGACAAGAAGGTTTTTTAGTTCTCAGATGATGCATGTAACAATAGATTCTTTAAAAATCTTTTGTCTTGAAATATTAATTAAGGGTTTTCTGTAGAACATGAACTTCACATTTCTGTGTTTCTGCTGTAAGTTGTGACTAAAGCTGTTGTCACTTCTGCTTAATTATGGATGTCAGGATCAAAGCTCAAAAAATGAGTTGTTCCTTAGCTATTCTGTTTATCTTCTACTCCCTTCTAGGTTGTTTGTGTGGTAAATAACTTCAGAGGACGTCAGCCAGAACATGAACATTCTCATATGGATAATCTGGCCCAGATGCCCATGATCAGCATACCCCGAGTAGAAAGCCCTTTAGAAAAGGTAATGTCTGACTTTATAAAAAACATTAAATAAAATGTAGCTTTTCTGGAAGGACAATCCCAAACTATCTTGACAAGAGTGCCAAGGTAATCAGAGTTTAAGTAAGGAGACATGGCAGTAAAGGACAAAGAAGGGAAGAATTAATTCAGAGACGCTCCTTGGGAGACTCTTCATGTCACCTCCAAGAACAATCGCTGCATGCCAGTCCAGTAGCCACTGGTAAGTCCATGGAGTCAAACTGAGTAGATCTGAGGCCCTTTTATATCTTGTGTTCCTCAAGTAAGTTTGATTAATGCTTTAGCTAAAAGTCCATAGGGCTTGAAGTGCTTGGAAAGAAAATTTAACCCATGAGCCCAAGGGATTATGCAATTCAGGTACGAGTGGCGTTTACCCGTGAGTGGCATTTATCCTATTTCTCTGGGGTATGTCCTCAGGCTGTTGTAGAGCATGGGATGCAGTACCTCCTGAATCAGCTGTGGGGCTTATAGCATCAGGCGTGTGTCAGCCCCAGGACTGGCCACTCAGCTGGAAATGCTGGGGATCTGACAGTGCAAATGTGATAATAATAGAGAGTAACATGGGTCATACAGTAACTGCACAAAAGCCACGGTCTCTTGCGAAAGCAAACGGGGTTTTGGACTAGGAGGTGCTAGTGATAGTCTCCTGGGTATGCCAAGACTTTTTGTGTGATTAAGTATCATGATGTATTTTAGTTTCCTGTAATAAAAATTTTTTGAGGATGGTGTTGTACTATATAAGTGCTAGGTAAGCTCATGTCTGAACAATTTTATGAACAAACAAGCACTGAGATAGCATGACCAAATAAAGAAAACATTTTTGGCATTTTTATCGGGGGAAAGTTTGAATGCAATTCTATTTCATCTAATGTCTTTAACTGTCATTGTTAAAATCTCTTGTGTTACACCCCTGTTTGAAGATAGTAAACAATTCTATACTGGGTAGGACATCAAAGGTATGTTTTTGTGGCTTCTTTAAAATCCAAATTACTCCTGATATTTTTTTCATATTAAACCACTTCCCAGTCTGTCTTAGTCAGCTGGGAATGGTGCAAGTTGTCCTTTAGTAAGAATTGCTGTTAGCCCTGTCTTTGTTATTCCTTTCCTCGAAGGGAAAGAAGATTTCTTTTCAGAATGATCTGACGTGCCTTTTTGAACCAAATGTGTCTAAGCTACTTCTGTTGGTATCTCGTCATAAGGAGGTCAGAGTCTCGTTTGCTTGAACAGGCATTTAGATGATGAATGTGTATCTTCAAAATAACCCATTCAGTAAATTTTCTGTAAAATGTCAAAACAAAACAAGATGTCAGTTGGCCAAGGACATACCACATTAATAAGAGCGTGTCTTATTTACGTGCTAGGCTGTCCTGCAGTAGAAACAATTTCTGCGGTTCAAAAGCCATCCTAAGTAATAACATCATCTGGCTGTTTAAATTTTTAGTTTGTTTCTAGGGGTAAAGACCTCGTGTTAACTTAGTGTTTCTACCTGATTTGACACTCTCTTGCTCATGATGAACACCGTTCTTTTCCTGAGACTTGGCCTAGACAAGATGGAGATGCTGTGGGGAAAGCTATAGGAGAGTGTGCAAGGGTGTTGGCAAGAATAACGTTTGCTCTGCTTGAGCATGACCTCTACCATTTCTGAACTGCCCAGGGCTCTATTATATGAACGAGCTTCTTTCCTTCTGAACCCGTATTCCTATGACACAGACCTATGAGTGTACCTGTCATGGAACTTCTTTCTAGATAATTGAATTGGGAACTGTCCGCAGTTGGTGAGATCTCAGTGTATGGGTTCTTCTTTGTCTGTGTTGCAAGACTTTTTCATTTCCAGACAGAGAGGATGAGATGGGAGGATGATGAAAACTTTGCTGGGAAAGGCTTTCTTGCATTTCTACTTTCAGAAAGTTTAAATTGTAATTAGCAAATACTTGATTAAAAAGTTACATGTGAGCGCTTTGTGTTGAGGTTCTGTGGATTTTTTTTTTTTTTTAGTCTGAAGTTTTAAAAAGCCAGACCCTGTTAAATAAAAAGCAGTAAGATTAATATTTTTGGGGCATTAAGGTCTAAATTGAGCCACCTCAGTTAACTACCATCACTAAAAGAATGCGTACTACATCACTACCATCACTACAAGAAACTTAGTCTTTGCTTTTTAACTTCCTTCTTATTTTACATCCTTCGTTCTCCTCTGGAGAAAGAAGGGTGCTAAATAGTTTGTGTGCTACTTGCCTTAGCCTGTTTCAGTCATGTGCAAATCACTTTTCACTACATTTTAGTTAGGGCTGTTCCAGTTCCATATTCTGATTGCACATACATTTACATTTGGCTTAATTTAAATCTGGTTTTCCTTCTGAGTTTGCAAGCTGCTGTGCTGGTATTAAAGACAGCTTACCTTCAGAAATTAGCTACTAAGAGCAGGACAAATCCTGACTGACTGAAGTTATCATGTGCTAAGGCAGTGCTAGCATGAAGCAATGCAACTTTTTTATTGGTATTTAAATATCATAACTATATAGGTATATTGGAGCAAGCAATTCAAAGATGCTGTCTGAAAGAATGACTTCATTAGCAATGCCTACCAGATGGAACCTCACTCATTGCAATTTTGTATAAATTCACCTGTAAATGAATAAGCACATGGTGCATCACATGGACCTGGAAGCACCTTATTTTTGTGTTTCCAGATCTGCTACTTGCTATGCCAGTGCTTTTTCCTGCTGGAGAATGAATGCTGTTGGCATGCTTGGCATGCTCTCCGTGCTGCCACTGTCTGAGTTCTGGTGGAGGTCAAGAGCTACATTTGAAGTGCACTTAAATAGGAAGAAGTATACTTGTAGTACTCTGAATTGAGCTGCTGCTAGTTAATGACACGGTTAGATCACTGCTTGCATGACACTTCTGTTTAATTGTGGTGCATGCAGATGATTAAGCTGTTCTGCACTGGCACCCACTTCTCATGCACTCAAATGAGCCATAGTTGCAGAGTGTCTCCTTGAAGAATCCTTGCCAGAGCTGGCTCAGCAATGCAGACTTACTGCTTTCACCTTAACCACGTTCATCCTCAGAATTAATGAAAAGAATGAAAGCCAAGAAACCTCATCACTCATCCATCTGCTCCTTTTTCTGTCCTGTCTCTGACCTTCTTCATCTCTTACAAGCCAATTCATGTTTCAGTTAGCTGGTGCTCTCCTACAGAGAGGAGGCTCTCTTCCTACCGCAGTCAAGGTTAGGAACTCCTCTTCTTTGCAAGTGTTAATGGGAAATAGGGATATTATTGGTGGTACCTGGAAGGGTTTGAAGTTCAGCTGCATCCAGTGCAGTCAAAGTTAAGAGAGGCACTTTGGCTCATCTCTCGTGGGATGAGGTGATGACTGTGTCTGATCATCAGAGTTTTCTGTAGCTGTTCAGTATTACTTATTTGCTCAGTGGGTTCTTTGCCGTCCTCTGTTTGACTAAGCTGAATTTATTCCCAAAGTCTCTGCTTGGCATTCCTTTACAGCACTGCTTGTGTCAGCAATGCCCAAACCATGTTCCCAAACAGTCACTATGCCTTGTTATAATGATGTTTCTTATACTTCACCCATAGGACTGACCCTCTAGTGTCACTGAACTAGAAAGAGACAGTTTAGTCTGTCTCTCTCTCTCTCTTCACCTCCTCTCCGACCTCTGCCATATCTAAATTTTAATGGCGATAAGTATTTGGAATTCCTCTCATAATATGTGACATTCTTGTTGCCTGTCAAACCAATTGCTAGTGACTGTCATGGTTAATTGTCTCAAATGTTGTTGAGTTTGACACTATAATTCTTGCTTTATTGTGCCAAACGTAATGGAGGTGATATTTTAACAATAGTATAGATATTGCCATGGATTCTGATAGTAATTTAAGACTGGGAAAGCTTTCCCCTTCTATTTTTAAGGTGTAATGTTTTATCTAATTACTCCATCTTGATTATTCACGAGACATAGAAGAGCTGCTTCAAAGTGTCAGAAAAGGGTACTTCTAATTCTCAGTTTAGTGCTTTTTGCTTGGTTTTAAGCATTTTGGTAGTAAGAATTCTTTCATCGTTATGTGTGCTTGTGTGCATATGGCGTGGCCTAGGGACTCTGCCCTGGTCCCTGGGGCTCTCCAGGGAGACTGATTGCCTATCACTGAGTTCCCAGGCTAAAATCAAAACACGAAGATGTTTTAGCCCATCATGCTATGGGCAAATGGGAGAGAGGGTTTGTGTCTATTTCTATTGCTTCAAAATACTTCAGTTGAGAAGTATACAAATCCTGTTGTGCTTGATGTCCAAAAGAGTACATAGGAATCCACAGAGTGTTTTAGTACGTGCATGTGCATCTCCAGTATTGGCTGACTAGAATCCATGTGCTTACGTTATAGGCAGATTTTCAGATATCTGTTGTCATAATGGTTCTCTCTTTATACAACATTGTTTCACACACAGAAGCACGTACCCAGGAAAGACAGCTCGTAAAAGACCATAAGCAATTTTGTTTCAATGTCAAGCATTTGCATTTGCATTCATGTCCTACCCTTCTGCTTAAATTTGCTTCTGGGAGTTTGTACAAGAAGTACTTCTGTTTGAATGCAAACTGTGATCGCCACATCCAATGTTCGCATACAAGAATACTTAAACGTAGGAAATGGAACACTATGTTCAGGGTGACCTCCTCAAATATACGTGTTGTAGGTGTTGCAGAACCGAGGTATTAATAACAATCAAGAAGATCCTTTACAACAAAGCTCCCTCAAAGCACGCATCCTTAGGTTCTTCTCCCTGCTGTCAGGAATGGACCGCTTCGAACATCTTCATATAAGGCAATACACGTATGTGCGCAAGAGCGCACGTGTGTGTGTGTGGAATTGAAGCAAAGGCAGATGCCGTGTGATGGCAGCGTTCTGTGCAGGTCGTCAGCATTTGAAATGGGGAATTTCACTTGAACTCATTCTTCTCTCACAGTGTGATTCATCCAGTGTAAGCATGAAATATGCTTTGCTCACCCAGAGAACTGTATGATAACATTATTGTATGATAAATTACTGTTTGTCTCAGCTACTACAGTAGAATTTTTCTATTTAACAAACCCCACTGTGTGAAGGACTATAAACAATTTTTCAAATTCCTGTTTTCAAAAATGGAAAAATCTTTTTTTAGGATGATGATTGTTATTGAATATTTCTAACTGTATTCATCAGAGCAGAACAAAAACATTTCAGGTAAAAATACTTAATATACGTAGTAAAAACTGCAAACCACAAAAAAAGTTGTCATGGATTTTTTCAATGCTTTAACACTACAGAATTGCTTATAAACAAAGATTAATTCAAATCTTAATGGAAGATAGATGGGTATGGATCATTTCCCCCGAGAAACCTGCACTCAAGGCGTAGCCTTCAGCTTTCATTTTTCTGTTAGTGGTGTGAGAGTGGCTCTGGAGCATGCTTTGTTCACGTGGTGCTGACACCCAGCTGATGCTGTCAATTTAGAACGAATAATGCGAAAGCCGGCATGCCTGTCTGTGCAGCTGCTGTCGGTGAGCAGATCCTCAGCATGTTCTGATTCTTCTGAGTACTGTAAGGAACATCGTTTCCCATGGAGCTGGAGAAGCCGAGGTCTTGTGCATGTGTTTGTGCTTGTCTCCTGCATCTGCGTGGACCTGCTTGCTGACAGTGATTAGTATCTTGCACTGAACTTTGTTACAGTAAACCTAAGCACAAGCAAAAGAGCGTAGTAAGGGAGTTGAAATGCAGTTATTCAAGAGGGGTGCTGTTTGTTTTTTTCCTGTAGAGTCTCAGCAAGGTTTATTTGTAGTCTTGCGTGAGATAACAACATATGAAAAAGCATGAATACCCAGACAGCTGCATGAATCTGTATCAGTGATTCATGCCGTCAGCAAGTGATTATTTTTGACCCAGTTATGCACGACCCTGCCGAGTCCGTTGGAGATGAATTGACAGGTCTTCACTAGGGTCCAGATCAGTAGCTCGGTGATTGGTAGCTCAGCAGTTCTCTCTGAGGATTTTTTGAGGAAGGGGGATTTTCTTCTGTGTTGTTATATCCCGTGCTCTGCATGTCCTTCCAAGGATGGTCACTTTGTCATTTTGGAAGTATAGCTGGCAGGAGTGTGAAACACTCTCCTTTCCTAAGCAGTAGTTATCCAGTGCTGAATTAATGCCATATGAACGAGCATTTGGTCCTCTGCAGCACAGAGAACGTGTATGGCTTAGAAATAATACAAATGTGTATAGCGTAGAGAAAGGGATAGCATGTAGCAGGACTTGAAAGAATTGATTAGAATAAATAATGAGGAATATTTTTTCCTCCAGTTCCTCATTTTTAAACCATCTTGTTCATCAACGAAGTGAATAATTTTAGACTGATGCTAGTTTAAGTTGAGAAGATAATTTTCAGGTCTAAATAAGGAAAAATAAAGTAAATACTGTGAAGAAGAAGTCCTAATAGCCTCAAAACAACTCCAGAGTCATTGAGGTTGCACAGTGTATCATCTTTCCTGTACTGAAAGCAGAAGATGGCCAGCCAACCAATGTACTTTGAAGTGTTAATGTTTTGTTTTCTAATGAGGAAATCTAATTTTGCTTTTCTTCCTCAGAATCAAAATCTGAAAACAATTGCATTTGCTAGTAATGTTTACTGAAAACATTTTCACAGCGAGTTGAGCACTGATTTCTATTTTTTCTAACGCTTTTTAAAATATCTTCTGGATGTGGTTTATTAACTGTTATTCATTTAAAATATATTCTATTTTGGAGAAGAATATACATAGCTAACAACTGTTTGGTGGTGTTCACTATTTGGTGAAAGCTGTTATAGAATACAGCAAGAGCATTGCTAGAACTCAAATGCCTATTATAGGGGGTGGGGAAGAGAGCCCCCCCTCCTGGACACAGTACAGCCGTGGCACGGCGAGAGGGGGAGCAAAGCTGCCAGCCTTGTTTGGAGAGGGGGGAATAAGAGGCACCTCTCCGGGGTTCCTACTTAGGTCACTTCTAAATTTCTTTCTGCTAAGTGGAAATCAAAGATGCCTGCCTGCTTCCCCCTTCACAGAGCAATAGACAAATATCCAGAAAGTTTAGTGAAGGACTGAGAAATATAAACCTGTGTGGAGCAAGTGCTGGAAAGAAACAGTACCACGGTGTGTGATAGGGGATTTTCTGAAGTACTTGGAACAACTTTCCCTTAAGCAGAAGGAGGGAGATCTATCCCACTCACCAGGAGTTATTGACATCCCCTCTCAGCATACGAGGGGCAGTGATGGGAGATACCTGTGATGCTTTGTGTGGAATTATTTCCTTCTGTACGTTTTCGTGCTGGGGCACAAACACGTGACTTAACATCAAGATTTCATTCATTAATTGTAGACGTTGCATGTCTAATAAAAAGCGGTGGCAGTCAAGGGTACTGCGTGCCTAAAGGGAACGTACTGTGCAGCTGAGACTTCGCTTACCAAATGTTTGCAGAGGCACTTGGTTGGGTCAAAGCATGAAAAAGTAGCAAAGCTCGTTGGGATGCTGCAATTTCGCTATGTAGAGCCGAATGTAGTATATTCTCATTCTGATACACATCTTTGTGTTCCCAAGAATCATCCTGTTGAAGGAAAGGGGAGAATAGCATCAAATGAAGAGGACAATATAGTGATTCTGAAAAATAAATTTTGAGTGTGAGTTCTCAACTGCTGAATTCAATGTTTTTAGTAGCATTTTCCTTCTTGATTCTGTGCCATCCAGCTCATGGGGAAAAATTAATCTTTAAAAAAAATTGCAACATTAAAATTGTGTTAACACTGAAATAGAACATTATAATCTGTCAGAAACTGTCATTTTAAGTTCTTGAAATTTTGCTCTAAATTATAAGGTAGAGGTAGAAGTACAGCTCAGTTATTCACGTTGTTACTTAATTTTAAAGACACCATCTGAAACTAAAATGCTGTAGAACCATCACACCTAATAGCTTTGTTCAGCATACTTACAATCCCAGTCTTTCAACAGTCAACAAAGAATTGCTATGGGAGTTAGTGAGAGCGTGCAGTGAAAACCAGTTTTATTTACATCCTCCTGCAGTAGTCTCCAAGCGTGAGGCTGTCCATAAAGCACAAGAGGCACAAATTTTCACAGTGGCAACTGATGTCTGTCTGTGTGGTTTCTGGGTTTTTATCTGTTTGTTTTTCCTTTAACTCGTAGAACCACATCACGGCCTTTGCAGAAGTCACATGATGTTGATGCTGATGTATATTCACTCCATTGGACTTCATCTCTTTTCACAGCCCACACACGATAATTGCAGTGTATCAAAAATAAGGAATTTTTAGAAGCCCTATTTCTGACTTGATTTTTACGTCATTAAAATGATACCAACATTTTGAAGAATTCTTAAATATTAGAACATCACTTTACTTTCTAGCAAAAATATTAACTGTTTACTTTTTGATGGAATGGGACAAACTGAGCACTAATTATATTTATCTGATGATACCCTCTATTTTGGCTTCTCGTTGTTTTAATGGTTCATGTACCTATTCCAACAGTACTTCATATTTTGATTTAACTTTGATTTTTTCAAATCTACGTTTTTAATTCAGCATGAACTTGTTTCCATTTGAGGCAATTTCAGTGTATAAAAAGTAGATTAATATTATGTTCTGTATGAAAATGCTGTTTGCACATTGTATTACGCTGTATTCCATGTAAGATATCATTCAAACAGTATGTTATATGTAAGACTGGTGCTTCTGCTTTTGAAGAGAAAAAAAAATGCCAATTTTTACTGTAATAAGTATTGTATCATAATTAAAAGTTTATTTATTTGGATATTTTCCTGACATAATTGTAGTTGAATTGTTGTTTTGTAGTTCTTGAATGTCTTGGATGATATATATGTATCTAGGTTAAAAGAAATGGAAATAATATAGAAAGTTTGATCATTGATATATTCTTTATTACTAATGCTATCCCATGAAAGGTTCAGGGCTCTGTTCTTAGCTCAGCATTCTGATGAGAAGCCGTGCTTTGCATAACTCATTTAAACAAGTTATTCAAGGAAGCCTGCATCTTCTCACACTTGTTGTACACCCTGATATGACGCTGGGAGAATGGATGCTAAGATAAGAAGAGGGTCACAGGCTTAGTGAGAAAAGTATGTATGACTTTCTATTTTTGATTTTCATGTTGGAGCTCTCGTAGAAAAACCAAAATGGCTTCATGAATGTTATTCAGGCTAAGTGACCAAGACCGTCAGACTCTCTCTACAAATCTTTCTATCTCTGTTTGCGTTTCAGGGCCATATTCTTGCAAAAAAATTCTGTGTCAGTCTGTGCAGTGTTGATGAATTGATTTTTCTTCAAAATCAGGAGATGTTATCATATCTGTTATCGCTGGGAATCAGCTAATTGAGCCTCCCCTTCAGAAGACAGCCTTGCTGACTGTTCGTAGTGAACTCGTCCTGTAAAAATTGAGCACCAAATGGGTCTGAATATTGTAGATGCTGTAGAGGCTCTTAACATCTGCCAGAAAGTTTTCCTCTGGCAACAGCTGATACAACGCTAGCACTGCAGACACACTGAGAATAGTCGTGCTCAGTGCAGGCTCTTGAACATTCTAGGCCTTAAATTTTCCGTAATTAGATGTATTTCCTGTGCATTGATCATTGTTCGAAGATATCTGAAATACAAAGCTGTAGAATCAGGTACGTATTTTCTATGAATAATTTTAATGCATTTCCACATAGTCATCCAGATAACACCTGCTTTTTACTTTTTGTTTTAACCTCTTTCGCTAAAACACAACTACCTAAATAGTCCTTGGCAAACAGGGCACGTCACCTTTGAGTGCAACAGAGCATATCTCAAGAAGTCATTGTGCTAAGCTAAGAATTAGAGAATAAATAAATACATCCATGGGGAGAAAAGTCCTAGAATAGAGCCCTTAGCTACAACAGTGTTACTTAGGCGATTGAAAATCCACCTTTATTAGACTATCAGCTGTGTTTACAAAATTGTAGTAGGTCCAAAGTTTGTATCACCACGTTAGGAACACTTACCCGCCTCTTAGTCTAGCTATTTAGGGTCAAGGTACTAATGATTCCTCTGTGTGCAGATTTAAATGAAATCTTCACTCATTTTTGCATGGTAGCAAACCTGCGGTTTTTATATCTGATTTATAAGATTACCAAGAGATTCTTTTATGTTAAAAGAGATTACTCTTTTTCAGTGTACTGTATATGATCAGCTTGTAACTTGTCTCTTTCTCTCTCAGGATCTTTCCCAGTCAAATATTTGGGTTAAATTTATCATATTATCTCTGTGAACCAGCAGTGAGAAAACAAAAAGAGAGACACTCTGCTGTATAATGTATTTTTAAATAAAATAATTTTTCATTCATTTGTAGTGTATTTTTTTAGTTATCTGCTCTAGATATATTTTGGTTGATAGTGTACGTAAAATGAAATGATGATTTTAAGTCAACTACATTTGGTGATAGAGTTCCACCAAATAGAGGAAGCCCCACGGTTCACTATCTTCCTTTAAAGGTGGTTCTGGTGAAATGGAAAAGCGGGAGAAGAGCTGTATTGCAGAAGAGTCCACAGCCTGTTGGTGAAGAACTTTCCCCAGCATGTGGACCAGCCAAGCTCTAGACGCTACTTTGACTGATTTTCAGAAGTGGCAAGAATTTACCTCACCCACAGCTGTACTGCTCTGCTGCCCTGGAGCCTGGGCCTTTGCACTTCCATTCTGGACCTGAAAAAGCTTTCAGTAGTAACAGTTCGCCAAAACAAAAACAAATTGGCATTTTCTGACTGAAATGGCTTCTTGGTGGTTGCTTTTAAAAAAAATCCTAGCGAGGATCCTATGAGGAAAAATCATCCCTTATTTAGGGAATATTCTGGTGCAGAGTAAAACCGTAATAAAACCACTGTGGCTGAGCCATTTAAGCAGTTTCAGATGCAGCTGGTTTTATTATCCTTGTAGACCTTTTCTGTGTGTACTTCAGTGAAAGAGCTCCACTCTATTTATAAATGAGATGTTTAAGAAGCGTCTCTAATGCTCTATGCTGCTGTATTCCTAAAAAGGGAATCCATAAGGCATATGGGGACACCAGCTGGGCTCATATCCATTCCCTTTTAGATCCCTTATATGTATTCTGCTGTTTGTTCACAATCATGAACTGCCTAAGACATACGGTGATAGCATCTGGGCTCACATCTCTTCTGCTTTTAAAAATGTTTATTTTAACAATATGTATTAAAAGAGGATAATGTTGGTATTTTTCAGCTGCAATTTACTTCGCTGTTTGCTCTTGCCTTCTAATTTTGTTGCTGGCCAAGATCACAGTGAGCGCGACAGTCCATTTGCACGTTGTGTTAGCAGTTTGCTTTTTATACTCCTTTGAAGTCGAGTTTTGGTATTTCTGAGGGTTGCCATGCAGAAAGCGAAGTGCACTACATTTTAGGAACAGATAACCTGAGTCTGTTTTGGTGAAATACAGCCCTGTCTGTCTGCTTAGCCTTGGCCTTGGGAACACTTGGGAGCATTTGCAGTTGGAAGGCAAGCAGACCGTCAGAATTCTCAGCCCTGCAGCACCTCCCTCCAAGCACACCACGAACATATTCACCAGGCTCTGCCTCTGACAGCTGAGTCGACCCCAACACGCCAGACTTCCCTGCTGTACACCAGCACTTTTTGTCTCCCCTCAAATACCTTTGAGAAACGGGACAGATCAGGCAAGAGGCCGTGCTGTCACCTTGAAGTGTCCTGCAAGCACGACTGCAGCTGGAGCCAGCAGCTGCCTGGTTCTCACTCGGACAAGTGGAAAGTTAAATGAATGGGGACCTATCGTGGCTTCAGCTTTTGGCCTTCTCCTCCACTTTCTAGGCCTTTTTGTTTTAAGGGACTTCCACAAAGGAAAGGAAAGCTTCACAGGCTCTCCACCCACTCAAATCTCCGCTGCGTGCCTAGTGTGGTGCAAGCTCTACTCTTGCTCTTGCCCACCAGGGACTTTCCACTAAAACACAGGTTGCCTTTTTGTCATCCTCTCCTGTGTGAAGATGGCTGAAAAAGCTCCTTAGGGTTTCCAGGCTTGACCTGATGTTCTGGGAAGAGGAAGGTGTGAACATCCCAGAAATACTCCTGTCGGGGTGGGATTGGAAGCCCTTGCATGACTGTGCGATAAGCGTGGTTGTTTCCTCAGCGCTTGTTGAGTTGTCATGCCAAGGAACGACTCTAATAGCTTTGCTTTTGATATTAAACTGAGTATATTTTCCTTATCATGAACCTCCAGTCCACGTCCAACAAGAGGATGAGGTACTTGCTTCTCTGCTCATTCCTGTTCTAAAGAATCTTAGGAAGTGCAGCATGTCCTGTATGAAACCTGTCGCCAGGGTCTTCCTGGAGAAGTTGGTGCTAAGGTAGCTGGTACTAAAGCTAGCCTCACAGGTGCATAGCTCCCGCTTGCCTGACAGGGCATCCAGATCCAGACACGTCTGAGGATCCCTCTAGCGGAAAGCAATATATCTGGGTGGATATATTGCCAGGCTCCAACCGCTTATCTTCGGAAGATGAGGGTGACATCCAGTTCTCTGCCTGTTATGTCCTTGAACTCAACTTCTTCCATTCATTTGTCAGCTCTTGATGCTGCATTCTTCTGTGAGATGTGATGTTCATTGACAGACCATTTTAGATACCTTTACATGTCTTCTGCTCTTGATCGGTTATCAGGAACTGTGTAAAACATTTGGAAGAAAGTTACTCTAATTGAATAAGGACAATTAAAGTATATAAATAAAATTATAAAAAATAAAAGTATATAGCCAGAGGTATTATGTGATTGTAACTAATCCACAGCAAATCTCTAGCTAATTCAGATAAAACCATCCTGAATTGTTCTCTGTGTGGACAAGTCCTAAGCCTTTTTTTTTTTCCAGAGGAGCTCTACTGTTGTAATATCTTCTAGTGACTGCAACCAGAACAGCATGCGGCATCCAGCTTCCTGAGGTGATCGCATCAGCAGAATAATTATCTTAAATTGTGTGCCTGCTAGTGGCTTCAGTAGTGGCCTTGGGGCAGGGG
>NW_010419082.1:48068-54912 GCF_000710305.1 Buceros rhinoceros silvestris
CTTGTGCTCTGGAGGTGGTTGAGAATGGGCACAGTGGTAATGTCCACACCGAACTCAATGAATCCAGCTTCTAAGATGGGGGGCTTCCATAGGTGCCCCAGTAAGGAGTTTTAGTCCCCAAAACCGGATTCTTTGCACCAGTGTTCTGATCTGTCAGCATTCAGATATAAATAAATAAAAATAAGAAACCAACCCCCTCCTCCTTTTCCTCCTTTTCCTCCTTTTCCTCCTTTTCCTCCTTTTCCTCCTTTTCCTCCTTTTCCTCCTTTTCCTCCTTTTCCTCCTTTTCCTCCTTTTCCTCCTTTTCCTCCTTTTCCTCCTTTTCCTCCTTTTCCTCCTTTTCCTCCTTTTCCTCCTTTTCCTCCTTTTCCTCCTTTTCCTCCTTTTCCTCCTTTTCCTCCTTTTCCTCCTTTTCCTCCTTTTCCTCCTTTTCCTCCTTTTCCTCCTTTTCCTCCTTTTCCTCCTTTTCCTCCTTTTCCTCCTTTTCCTCCTTTTCCTCCTTTTCCTCCTTTTCCTCCTTTTCCTCCTTTTTTTGGACAAATCTCTCCATAAATAACAGTGTTATACCTAAACGTATCCTCCCCACAGCTGCAGGGAACTCGTAGCCTTGCTGGCAATCTTTAACGTGGTTCTGAATGTGAGATCTTTGGTTGTGAATTTCTAGGATTATCTGAAGTAGGCAAATAACCCTAAAACAGAGAGTAAACATGTCTACAACTGTAAAAGGAAAGCTAAAGAGCTACAAAATGAGAAGGGGATGAATTTCAGATGCAGGGAAAATGCCTTCTTACACTTGTTAGCAAATGCACTTGTTTGAGGTAGGTTTGCTGTATTTTTTCTGTAAAAAAACCAATACTTTGGTGAATGGCATTCCCACATTTTTGAAATACTGCAGCAGAAGGGATCTGGTGCTCTTAGTCTGCTGCTTCTGCTCAGAAATCATCTGCTCTTTCATCCTCTTGCTACTGTTGCTTAAGGAAGCACTACTGTTCCTTCCTTAGCAACCTCACTTCATGCAGTAGCAACTGACAACTTAAAAGATATTCCGTTCAAATAGTCCAAAAATAAGTCTGATGTGATAAGAATGAAATGCTTATTTAGGAAGACAAAAGAAAAGCTCCTTTGGCTTTTGTTGAAGACTGGGGACTTGAAGCTAATGCTAGTAGGAAGCACCAGGAATAAAACAAGACCCTTGCCTTTTGCCAATACTTCGCATTGTTATCAAGACAAGGTGATAGATCTTTTTTGAGATTAATAACCTTTTTTTTTTTGTGAGCAACTAGAGAAAACATTATAAAGATGTAGTCTTGGAGCATATAGCCTTCCAGAGAGAAACAGAGAATGTATTTATTTTTGTAGCATATTTATTCTATGGACTAACACTGAAATTCAGTGAACACCAGTGCAGAAGAGGAGGAATAGAAAGAGGAAACAAACTATATATTGTCAATGGAGGGTGAGCGCTTTCCCGTGCTGAGTCTTTTTAGGCTTTTTAAGTGAGAAGGGACTTGATGTCATCTGATTATGTGACAGAATTCTGCCATCCTGGGTCTCCTACAGGAATGTTGCCTGCATATAATGTATACGTTTCAGTCAATTACCATTTTGCTTAGAAGAACAGATAATCTTGAGATGTTTGATCTGAAGTTCTTTGTCAGATTAAGAGAAGTTGGTATTCCCATGGCATTGGATGCTGTGCTGCTGCTGCTTTTCATTTGCTGCCTGGTGACCTGCCTTCCCTGCATATTTAAGGTAAAAGGCTTTATTCTGCATTTTTGAATGAATAAAATGAAATTTGTGTTCAGGAATCTGGTGATCTGCATGTAGAGGTTAAGCAAATCTCTCTCATGGGTGTAATTTCTTTTGAAAACTGGGATTGTAAACTCGCTTCTACCTGTATACTGCTATAAACCTGAAACTGAAAACTTCTCACAGGTGAAGGGGAGAGTCGCTTCTACAGGCTAAATGGAAGAGCCAGCTTCTGGAAGTCGAGCACTGGTGTGGGAGATGCCACAAGGTTTTGGTCACCTACAAAGCTCTTTTATGACCTGCTTGAACTGAGGCGTGTGATCTGGTTTCAAACGTACCAGTCACTTCGCTGTGGTGGTGGTTTCAGTTGGAAGGAAGATAGTTGAGAAACATACATGTCAACGCAAAAGAGAACAGTACTAAAGCTTTCCTCTTCGTCCCCACTGGCCTCTAGTGTTGTATGCTCCTGTTGTTGTACGCTTGGTGCTCAGTCTTCACTTTTTCACTCTGCTTCTGGCATTTGTCTTTCTCATTAGATGTTACATATTGCTGCGTCACATTGTGTAATATCCACCAAGCGTAGCTGGGCTTAGACCTTTGCCGATATAAAATAGATGTTTCAGGTGCTGATATGAACATGAAAGTAGAAAAACTGTGGTGAGGTACCAATTATTTTAATGGGAGTAGAGCAGCAGCAGAGAATTAGACTTCCAGAAAAAACAGAGGAGTAAGGAAAATTTTACAGAAAACGTGAGTGAGGTACTCTGAGCTAAAGGCTTAAATCTGAATACAAGTGGAATTTCAAAGGATATAACGTGCAATGACTTTATAGACAGCGGAGGAGAATTTCCTTTACAGCTGGTAAAGCAACCCCACCGTAGCAGATTAATTTATGACACTGCAGGTCCTGCAGGTAGTGGTCTGACAGTCACGTTTACAGGCACAAATACGGCCTGAGTTTGTCATGAGTCGCAGACTAACGGGAAAGCGGAGATGTGCGGGGCTGTGTGTATCATGCCTTCTGCGATACAGCAGGAAAGAAAATTGGTCAAGAAAGGACTGGGTACTGCTCCTATCTGTTCTGGTTTGCGTAACTCTGGGAGAGAGTCAGAAGACTTGTTCCAGATGTAGATATAGCAGAGGGTGGAATATTAATATAAAATCATTATAGTTTACAAATCAGACCGTATGTTTGTTACTTCTTTCAAACGTGTGTGGTATTTGGGAGCAGCACTCCAGATGTGACAAACGGCCCTTTCCAAAGCAAGCTTCTTGTGTGGAGCACCTCAAAGAAAACCACCGACAAAGGTGTATGGGAGACGATTGGAGAATCACAATCATAGTCACTCCCCTTCAGCCACCTTGCGTCCTCCTGCTCTGAGAGGTTCCCTTTCTGAAACTCAGACCCCATCCTGATCAGGCTTTGAATTAGACCTCAAATGTAGGTCACCCGCTGCAAATCCAGTGCCTTCTCTCCCGCACATCTCTCCAGCTCTTGCCCCCGCTCCAGCCTGCACTCACAGACCATTAGCAAGACTTCAAACACAGCTTTTGCATTAGCTGGGAGGAGGCCGCAGGAGAGCTTCCCCTGTCACTGCTGTTCTGCAGCGAGAGCTGAGACTCGCAGCCGTGCTCCCTCCTACTAGAGTAAAAGGACATTCATACTGTGGGAAGCCGGGACGTGGTCCTGGTTGCTGATGAGTATTTGTGCATTTGCGGTGTTATGTTGGTATGTTGGTTGTGAGAGGAGGCTGCAAGCTCATCTAGATCAGTGATTAGCCCTGGAACAGGGAAAGGCTCTTTCACCTGCCAGATGGAGACTGGAATTATGTGTATTTATCGGCTGTGTCTCCCAGGAGCATTAAGATATCCTGGCATGGCCCTTTTCCAGGACAGCATGTTATCAGATTAAGCTTTTAGTTCGTCGTTTCTTATTCCTGAAGTGTGAGATAGATGTGATTTCCATTCATTCTCTGCAACAGATGCCATCTTTTTTTTTAATGTCGATTTCTTATTCTTGATTACTCTTTGAACTTATTCACTCTTCCATATTTGTCTTTTATTGCTCTTATTACCAGATGGTATAAAGAGCTTTGCAGCACACAATAATCTAGCTTTAAAAATTTCCCATTTCCTTTCTGTGTCCTTCCTCTCTGCTGAGTTTTACACTTCATCAGTGTTTAAGCATTTCATCTTCCTCATTTTCTGATGTTGGTTTGCAGTTTAGCAGTTGGCTCAGAATATATCATAGACAACTAGATAGTTTTGCCTTGCACTTCTCAACACTTAGGCTCCCTGTGGCAGTGCTTCTGCCAGTCTGTGCATGACCAACTCCCCAGTGGAGTGGTCTTGCTTCTTCCTGCTGGGGCACGTGTGCTGGCCACAGTGCTGGCACTGCCCAGCTGACTCCTGTGAGGCCATAAATTAGTCTTTGCAGGAGGCAATTTCTTTGGGCCAAGAAAAGATGCTTGTATACTATAGCGAGGGATTTTGCTGTGGAAATTGGATGCCAAATGTTTTAGCTTGCAGTGGGAGTTCAGTGGATTAACTTTTGGGTGCCTTTGAAAAGCACAGTCTGTGCTATTCATTTGAGTATTCTAAGAGGCAGATTTGTGGATTCTGAAAAGCCAGCCCTTTCTTGAAATCATAGTTTCTGGATTTTTTTAAATCTATTCAGCCCCATATGGGAATATTGCTTCTGAAGCAAAGAAAACTGCTTTTTGCCTCTACTGTATATTGAGATTTCCCAGCTTATGGGGCAGCGGGCAAGAGCTATGCAAAGTCCAGGCTGGGAAACCTCGTTCTGCAGCATACAGCCATCATGCACTTAGCACATACATTATTTAGTAATATTTCTGCCCCTGGCTGTCTTTGAGTAAACCAGGAAGAAAACAGCACAAGGCTTATTTTGCCAATACCTTTGATGTGGTGTCAAAACTTCCAGTTTAGATGAACATCTTTTGGATGGAGGAGAGAAGAGAGAATAAGAACTTCAGAGGGCTGAATTGTTGTTTGGCATGTAGGCGGAGGGCTGGGGGGTTGGTTTTTAACATCGGTTATCGGTGAAAACCTGGGCGGGTCACTGCAAAGTGAAAGCCCGTGACTTGTCCCACAGTTAGTGAGCTGGCATCTAAGATGAGTTCCTGGAGGATGCCCGTTGTGCTTTAACCGCTGACACATTGCCACACGTATCTTCCCAGTGCCTATAGCCTTTTCAGCGGTGAAATCAAACAATGGCTCCTACCTGCAGGGTGGTGAATTTCAGGGCCAGGTTGGTAAGTCTCATGACGCTGCCGAAAAGGTCATACTTACCCTCCTCTAGAGCACAAACTGGATTTTGTCCATCCTATCGCCTTCCCGCGCATCCTGGGTGGTCGTTAGGGCTGTCACAATTCAGTCCTGGAAAGTGTTTTTCCACTGGTTTAAAAACACATACTTAAATGGACTTGGGTTAAATGAGGTTCCTACCATTAGTTCTTGAGAACCATGTTTTGGTCCAGGACAAATTTATCAAGTTACAAATAATGGAAAAAGCAAATTTTACATGAAAATGCTGTTAGGCACTAACTGTGAAAGCACGACTGGCTCTGCTTTAATGCGCTTATCTTTGTGCCTGCGAGCAGTCTCCTAATGGGAAAAAAGTACTAAGTTGTGTTGATGACGTATTACGGCATTTCCATCATTCCATTGCGGAATAATATGCCCATGTCAGAGAAAAATCTATGTGCTTGCATTTAAGCATGAGAATGTTTCTCTGAGGTTCCAGAATTCATTTTAAAATTAAATTTTGCAGCCCTCACTACCATTCATTCACAGAGCCTAGCAGGCTTTTCTTAAAAATACTTTATAACGTATTTGTGATAATTTATGCTTCATTGCCCAAACAACTGAACATTTTATTTAATTTAGAGAAGCCTACAATGAATAAAGTATTAAAAAAAAATTGTGCAAAAGCTGAGCATCTTTTGTAATGCAATTAATATAATGAAATTCCTTCTGAGAATGGGCAGATCCTCTATCTATATCTCATTTTTTGTCATTTTTTCAGGTAACAAACTCTATAAACTTCATTAAAATACTTTAACTACAAAATTTTTATGGATACCCTTTTCTGGGTTTTCTGCAAGCTACCCACGGTGCTGTAATATACTACCTATAATACACAATATTTTTATTTTATTTAGTCGTGTGTACCCATTTAAAATTCTGGAAGAACAGTTCTCCAGTACTCATCGGTGATTCAGAGCAGTGCTCCAACGTGTACTTGCAGGTCAGTTTTCTTAATATCATCTGCATTGTCCAGTTGCAGGCTGGGATCACTTGGAAGTAAAAACAAGATGTAAAATACTTCTAAGCTGTAAATACACAAAGAGTGACGTTCTTCCTGCTCTTTACCGCAGACGCTTTTTCCTTTTACGGGTTATGTCAGAACACCTCTGGGCCTACCTAGTAGTTTATAGATAATAATACCCAATTAAACTATATAGTTGCCCTTCACATATCAGCTCCTGGT
Source organism: Buceros rhinoceros silvestris (assembly GCF_000710305.1). NCBI lineage: Eukaryota > Metazoa > Chordata > Aves > Bucerotiformes > Bucerotidae > Buceros > Buceros rhinoceros. The sequence goes on from NW_010419082.1 coordinate 54,331, forward strand.
GAGGAACCAAACAGACCACGTGGAGCTTTTCTTTTATTGACTCAGTGTCAATAAATTCTCTCTGGTACCAAATTGCTGCCAACTGAGTAATTTTTTTTTTTCTTCCTTTTTCCCTTTAGGAGTTAGAAAACACAATTCACTTGTTAAGGGGGCTGGGAACAGAAAGAGCCTTATGTGCAAGAAATGAGTTGGGGAAAAGATCCTTAATCAAGCAGCACGCACACTTTTTACAGCTGTTTCCAGCATATTACTGAATGTTTATTTTATGGTTATCGCTGACACTACTGAGCACTGTGTAGTGTTCATAACCACTTGTAACGATGTCTGTGCACCTTCTGTGCCCCTGGGTGTAACATCAGACTTGCCTCTTCTTCGGTGAAGGTCATTTGGGGCTTTTGAGAGTTAATTTTTCCACCCTGGTGCTTTTCCTCTGAGCCTGCCTTTCCCTCCTGCTGTCACCCATGCCTGTCCCCTTGGCCCGCCACAGCAGGGCCAGGAGTGCTGTTCAGAGGACACGCTGCAGCCGCTCCTCGGGCTCGGAGCAGTCCCAGCACCAGCGCTTCTGAAGGAGGAGTTACCCTT
>NW_010419082.1:55074-85699 GCF_000710305.1 Buceros rhinoceros silvestris
TCGTTAGACGCTTTACTGAGAAGATCTGGAATATTGTATTGCAGGATTCACATTCCTTTGAGAAGAATGGTTCAGTAAAGTTTCTGATGAAATTGCAAGTTGAGGTTCACGCTTTTCATTTCTGAACTTGAACTGGACTTTTTATAGCTGCCACTCCCCTTCATGTGCATTCAGGACTACCGCCCTTGCTCTCTGAGGCCGTTCTCGCTAGGGGCTTGGTGTCTAGCACACTGGGAGGGGCTTAGCACTTTGTGTATTTTCTAATAAGTGCGTTTCCTTTAGACAGATTGTGGAAGTATGCTTTTTCCTGCCGAGCAGCAGCATCTTCTGCGTTCCCGGTTTCTGATAGATGAGTAGTCAGGTACGTCAGACCATTTATCCCGTGGCTCTGCACAGTGCACTGGAACTTACATGAAAACAGAAAGCGCGGGGCTGTGTTGAGGCAGGTTTGCGGCCGCTGGAAAATCGCAGTGTGAAGGCCAGGCTTTTAGCAGCAGCGTGCTAAAACACAGCTGTAATACGACTGTGGTCTTACCTGTCTTTTGACGTGCATGCCTTGCTGAACAAATGAGGGTATAGAAAAAAGTCATCCTCATTAGGGGGTTTGGGTTTTACTTGAAGGAAACGGAAGCAAAATCTTTCACCAAGAAAACTGAATATATCTTTATCAAAGAAAATGAAAAATATTGAAAGAAACAAATTAGATGTTTTTTGGCAAAATAGACAATTTTTTCCCAGAAGAACCCTGAATCTAGTTGGATGGGGCAAGAAGTAAAAGAGGCTGTGGTGAAAGCAGGCAAGGAAGGGAAAAGCTCCAGCTCCTTGGGAACTGTTACTGTGTGTGCAAAGGATTTTTTCTGTGAGACAAGCTTAAAACTGATGACTTTTAAAATTACGTGCGGGCGTCTATTACCAGAGGGTTTTCCTGAAGCTAAGAGCTTAGTAAGATTCAGAAAAATTAATTAGATATATAGATGACAGAAAAGTTCATGATTATTGTAGATAGGATTTCAAGCTATTTACAATGTAATTAAGCCATTAAGCTAAGGCAGCAATCTTAGTCCAGAAGAGAGGACTTCTTCTATAGAGGGCTGTTATTTCATATTTGCTCTTACCCAGTGTCTTGTGAAAAATCCAGTGCAGTTACCCACCAGAGCGCCGACTGGGCTAAATGGATCTGGGGTCAAGTCTACGCTTGCAGATCCTCTCTGTTATTTTATATCTCTGCATTGGTTACACCTGACGTAGTTAAAATGTTTAGTATTTACAGCTTGTCTGTTCAGATTGGAAGTGAGCAAATCAGTGACCTGGTATCGTTTCCGCTTTCTCCCTGGCTAAACACGTACAACCACGTCAGAAGGACAGGCCCGTGGTCTGGGTGGCTTTGTCGAGGTGGTTCTGGTTCGTAATGAAATGCGAGGCGAAGTCTCATTGTAGCGGGACAGCAACGTTGCAAGTTTGGCAAACGTGATTTGTGTCGCTAGCAAACAGCGTGTAGATCATGGACAGGTAAGGAGACACACACATCCTAGCCGGGCATAACGTCAGGAGGGGATGTTGGCCTTACTCCCGTGGAGTTTCAGTCCCTTCCCCTTGGCTTTTGCGACTGTTAAGATGGGCAAGATACAGTCGCGCTGCATGTGTCAAGGCATGCGAACGGCCCTCTTGATTTCTATTGAAGCAATGATGGCACTGTTCATTTAGTAAGTGACAGTAGGAAAGTATTAATTTAAATATGACAGGCCGGGACTCAACCTGTAACGAAGTTGGATGTGGGCATTGCCTGATCTTTCTACAGTATCATATTCAACATCAGTTTGATGTGTTCGTCCTTTGCCTGTGTTGCAAAACTTATGTTTTAACTCTGTCCACTGGGATAAGCAAGCGTGGGAGTGGGCTGCAGGCTTAACATGGACTTTTTTTAATTACTTTGAACTTTGTTTTTTTGTTTAGCATTGCTACTTCTTAAAGTTTTGTTTTCTTTGCCAGCCAGAATTCCTGCCAGCATTGAAACTGTGGAAAACTTTATCTTTTGTTTTCAATGGGAGTGTGAACAGTATTGAATATTAAAGGAATTACAGTACAGTGAAAAGGCATTACTTGCTGCAGTGCTATATGCAGAGAGTCAGTAAACGATTCTACAGATTACAAGAACATGAATCACGGAAAGGAAATATATCAAGACTGTGGCATAGTGAAAATGTGGTTTCAGGGCTAGAGGCGTTTAGCAGTTTAGCTACAATCTTAATATTCTTTGCAGTAGTTTAGTTTGAGTTGTATAACATTTAGACTTGCTCCAAAAGGAAGACGTGTGCTGCGGAAAGAGATTGAATCAATTTTTCTATTGATCTGAGGTTCACTCAAGGATTTTGACAACACCAGGATCTGATGCTTTTCCAATAATTCAGAAACAAAAAGTAATAAACTGCAGTAAATCTGATTAACCCCAGACTCAGTTTCAGGAGGATCAGTAGTTATCTCAATAAAGTGAATACATTGTTATCTCTTCCGCTGGGGTTTTTCCTTTGGAAAGACACCGCTATCTGAACACGCTACGTATGTGAACTGAGCAGATCTGACTCTAATATTTTAGGCTTGTTGTATAACAAATAGTTTGCCCCAAGACCCAAGGGTATCATGTTTTGGGGCAAACTTGAATCCCTGTGGGTTACCATTTTGATGTCATTAATTACATTTACAGTTGTAAAGCTTAAGGAATTCTGTTCCTTTCGGCAAAGATTCGTCAATGCATGAAATTGTACAAAACCCCCTGGATTTTCGTACGAGTTTTCTATAGTTACTTACTGCATTTCAAAAAGCCTTCCTCACTTAAATTTCCTTTTGTAATTATCATTGCTATAGGAAAAATAGTGTGTTCAAAGGCAGTCATTGAATGTTGATAGCATCAGAGCTGTAATATTTTTGTTTCTTTGTGATCAGATCTGTCTGTCTCTCTTAGGTTTTCAGCAGAGTACACTCCCATGTAGAATGCCACAGCCGTCAGGATCCCTGATGTTAAGGTGTTGCTCTGATGAAGAGATAGGCAGCCAGCAAAGTAGAAAAGCTGATCCTCAGATGGCAAGCTACAACTTTGATTTGTCACCAGCAATAAATATAAAAGTCATAGCAAAATATCTTCCTCGCTCATGGATAAAGATTACGTTGCATGCCTGTCTCTTTTGCAGTGATCCCTCCCGTGCTCTGCAAAAGTGACCAGCTGCCAAAATGTGGCACGGTGGCAGCAAGCAGTAGAGTGGTCCGTGGAATGTGATGTCAATTACGTAAGGGCGAAGGACAGAAAATAAGACATACCTCAAGTGCCCTTTGTGGACAGCGGTAGCTGCAGCTTACCTGTGCCAATCTGGTGAATATTAATTTTTCTCACAGTGTTATTCCTCTGTTTCATAATGGCTAATCTAGTCCGCAGGGCTTCTCTAAAGCCCCATTCACCTGCGGAGTCTTTCTCAACGGGGTGCGCGTGCCAAAACCAGCTTTTTTTTCAGATGCTTTTGCAAGTGATCTCGCTGCTAGCAGAGCCACAGGTGGTGCCTGAGGACGTGCCAGGTGGGAGCTGCAGCTCTAGGCTTCCCCCAGCACTGCCCCGGCTGGAGCACAAGGTGTTCCCACACGGAGGGCTGAGGAGGGGCCACAAGAAGAGGCTTTAAAGGGCTGAGCTGCCAGCCCCTGTCCCCCTGCAGCCCTCTGGGGAGCGTGCCTGGGTGCAGGGCTGCACCAGTGCGGGAAGTCTTCCAGAGCCTTGTTGGGGCCGTTACTCCTGAGCAACTGCACGGGCAGGTCACCAAGGTGTAGGGGCCAGGTGTCTGTGGGAGCGGACTGCTGCCCTCCTCCGAGCTGCGGTGCGGGAGCCTGGAGAACCGTGACAACAAATGGCTCTGTGGCAAGGAGGGATGGTAGGCTGCGTGGGCTTAGGTGCCTTCACAATCCCGGTACGTATAAACGAGCTGTTCATCATAGCAATTATATAAACATCGGTTAATTACTTTCAGAGTGTTTTTCAGCTCTTTTTTATATTGTATAACTGTGTTTTCACAGTGATAACAATGTGAAAAAATCAGTAGGATTCTGAGCAAAATCTAATTTCATAAGGGATCTATTTTACGGTTTAATTTTAACCCTTAACTGGTTGATTTACTTGCTAGTTAGTGGAAAATACAGTGTGTACTCAAAGAGCAAATACTGTGCATTTCGAGATGAGGGAAAAAAGAAAGGAAACCCCATCGTCCACATAAATAATGAAGTTGAACCCCTGATCTAAATTCAAAGCTCAATTCATCCTTAACCATAGAGCTGCAGCTGACACCTCACAATATAAACACTTAAGGGACCTGTTGAATTTATCCTTAATGTCCACAAATGAAGTTATAAAGTTTTCATTAGAGCTTCACTTCTGCTTCAGTGCCTGCCCATGGTTTTAGATCTTCTTCAGGCTTCACAATGGCCGTGTTTCCCTGGCTGCATTGGAAGTTGGACAGCAAACCTGCAAACATCCCGTGTATTTGGCTTTCTGCAGCTGTGCAAACAGCACAGTGCATTTTCAATATTCTGCTTTAAACATGCACATGGATAATTGAACTTCAAAGCAACAGCTCTGCTAATTCTTTTATGAAGATGCAAATTACTAATGTGACTTCTCACCAGACTGGGAGCTTAAGGGAACAATCAGTCTGATCTGAAGCCGGAGCCATGAGCACAGTTGGGGGTTTTTCTTTGAGTCTAATCCACGCTTTACTCACTGGCAGGGTGCAAAACTAATAGCAGCCTGGAGTTAGCAGAGTTTTCCCTTTCAAATCTCAATACTCAGGTTACCTCCCCTTACAACATACATTATTTCAGGCACAAGGGCCCTTGTTCTGATTCTGGTATTGTTTTCAGGGATCAAGCATGAAGATAAAAGTTAAACCAGTGGAAAAAAAAAATTCAATGTCTTGTTGAGGATTTAGTAGGGGAAGATGGAGTATGTGTTAAATTCGGTGTCTTTCAGCAAATCCAGCTCAATCCATGTTGATTAAAATGTGGCAGATTTGACTCCATGTACATATTTCCTGGGATATTTTTTTAAATGAGCCTCATCTCGATAAATGCTTGGCATTTTCTCCTCTGACCATCACCAGTGTACAGCCAGCTTTTAAATGGAAGGCTGAAAAGTACATTAGGTGCCTCAAAGGCAGCCAAAGCAAATCTGGCTTTCCAATTCACAGAAATAGATATGAAAATGTAACTTCTAGCTATTGGGAACTCCAGCTCTAATTAATTCAATATAGAAGATTAAGGCCCAGGAGGAACAAATGGCTTCAGTCATGCCTTCACACTTCTGTCTGTCTCCACACATGCTCCTAAATTGAGCTGAAAAACACAATTTTTTTTTTAAAGAAGAGCAATATATTGTGAACTCTACAAAATAAGTGCAAATTTCAGCTTCGAAATGCAATCTGAGTTTCCATGGAAGATCACGTAAAACCTTATGGCAAATATGTCCAAGTAGCCGGTAATTCATGGTATGAGAGTCTTTTTTTCAATGAATGCTGATGATCAGTGAGCTGAAATTTTGCACCTTTTAAGGTCTCTCCCCCTGAAGTGCGTATGTGCATGTAGAGGGAACTGCCTCGCTGTTCTTCCCTCCTGAATATGGCTGGTTTTTTCCATGCTTTGACAAGCTGCCAGCTTCTCAAAGGGAATAGAAACAGGATCGCTGGGCTGGTTTTGCTTGGGATGTTTCGTTCACCGCTGAGCAGCGCTTACACAGTGTCACGGCCTCTTCTGCTCCCCGCCCCACCAGGGAGCAGGACAAGGGTGCACAAGTTGGGAGGGGACACGGCTGGGACAGCTGACCCCACCTGTCCAAAGGGATATTCCATACCGTATGACGTCACACCCAGCAGGTAAAGCTGGGGGGAGGAGGAGGAAGGAAGAAGACACTCAGAGTGGTGGCACTGGTCTTCCCAAGAAACGGTTATGTGTAACAAATCCCTGCTGTCCTGGGGATGCTGAACACCTGCCTGCCCCTGGGAAGTGGTGAATTCATTCCTTGTTCTGCTTTGTTTGCATGTGCAGCTTTTCCTTTACCTGTTAAACTGTCTTTATCTCAACACACGGGTTTTCTCACTTTCACTCTTCTGATTCTCTCCCCATCCCGCCAGGGAGGTGTGAGTGAGTGGCTCTGTGGGGCTCAGCTGCAGGCCGGATTTAAACCATGGCAGCCCTTTCTGGTGCCCAGTGCGGGGATATTCCATACCGTATGACGTCACACCCAGCAGGTAAAGCGGGGGGGAGGAGGAGGAAGGAAGAAGACACTCAGAGTGGTGGCACTGGTCTTCCCAAGAAACGGTTATGTGTAACAAATCCCTGCTGTCCTGGGGATGCTGAACACCTGCCTGCCCCTGGGAAGTGGTGAATTCATTCCTTGTTCTGCTTTGTTTGCATGTGCAGCTTTTCCTTTACCTGTTAAACTGTCTTTATCTCAACACACGGGTTTTCTCACTTTCACTCTTCTGATTCTCTCCCCATCCCGCCAGGGAGGTGTGAGTGAGTGGCTCTGTGGGGCTCAGCTGCAGGCCGGATTTAAACCATGGCAGCCCTTTCTGGTGCCCAGTGCGGAGCTCGAAGGGCAACGGAAGGTTGGATTGGAGCGTGCTAGGTTAGTTTATAGCTGTTACTGCTGCTCAGCTATTAACTGACAGGCTTCTGCGCTTGCCGTGAGGCTTGCTTGCCTTACTCTGTATTAGACTCTGGCGTTCATCGGTGGCTGCTTTTTGCTCTTGCTGCTTGCTGCGCTGCTTATCACAGCAGTGGCGATGCGCCTGGGCTGGCACATGGCCAGGGCACTGCTGCTGTTCCTGTGCTGCTGTACTGGACAGGCTGGACCTCCAGTGGGAACTTGAGTCAAAGAGACTGTGGCCTGTGGATGAGCACATGTGGGAGCAGGTACAACTCAGAGCATCTCTGGCCATGGATAGGCCATGCAGTCTGTTCCTGTGCTGCTTGACTGGACAGGCTGGACCTCCAGGGTGAACTGGAGTCAGAGGGACTGTGACCTGTGGATGCGACCACGTGGGAGCAGGTGCATCTTGAAGCATCCATGGCCATGGTTGTATCTGTGCAGCAGCAGTTATACCTCTGAAGGATTGTGGCCCAAGGGTATGTCCACACTGGAGAAGGTACACCTCAAGGTGTCTGTGGCTATGGAGAAGTCTGAGCTGCAGCAGCTGCACCTTGAAGCATCAGTGGCTATGCAAGAGGTAGTGCTAGAGAACTTGAAGTGTGTGGCCGTGGATAAGCCCACAACAGAGCAGATACGCCCTGGAGGGACCATGGGTAAGGCCATGTTGGAGCAGTTGTACTTCTGAAGGGACTGTGGCTGTGGGTAAGACTATGCTGGACCAGGTGTATCTCTGAAGGCATTGTGGCCCTTGGAGAAGACCACGTTGGAACAGGTGCACCTCAAAGTGACTGTGGCTGTGGGAGTCTGTGTGACAGCAGGTGTGTGTCACATACCTGCAGAGGCTGTGGCTCATAGATAAGGCTGCACCTGGAGCAGATAAACCCCTAATGGACTGCAGTCTAACCCCTAATGGACTGCAGTCTAACCCCTGATAGGCCCAAGCTGGAGCAGGGGCAAGGGAAGGAGTTCACCGCAGTGTTAAACCCTATGGTCTGGTCCAAAGGGACCAGGCTGGAGACTGTAGTAGAAATACCTGTAAGCTGGGATTTGAGAGGCATGCTGTAGGAAGTACTACAGCAGGAACCATCCGAACCAGTGGAGGACAAGCTTTACAAGAAGCAGTGCAAGTGGTTAGTTGCTGGCTGGGGTTAAAACACAACAGCAAAGTATGAAGTGTGGAATGAGTGCTGTAGGAAGTACTACAGCAGGAACCATCCGAACCAGTGGAGGACAAGCTTTACAAGAAGCAGTGCAAGTGGTTAGTTGCTGGCTGGGGTTAAACCACAACAGCAAAGTATGAAGTGTGGAATGAGAATTATTTTTCATGGGGTGGACCTAGCAACAGACGTACTCCTGGCAGCTCATTGGTTTATACCGTACTTGCACTAATGCTGGAGCAATAACGGGTTGTCCTGTATAATACAATTGTCCCCCTTGAAAGTCAGTCAGATTTCACCAAGGAGAAGAAATCTCTCCTCCCTGTGCAGCACCAGGTCTGTGCATCAGAGCGAGTGCCACTGAGCGAGCACAGAAAGCAGGGGTTGGATATGGAGTATGTAGCCTTTGCTTATTTATTCATTATCTCTTTTTTTCTCCTCTCTACTCTTTGATCAGACTTTCGCTACATATTTTATTCTACCACCTCGTGCTCCATTTCCCAATCCTTTTTTGTCTACTGAGTTTTTTCCTCTGGGTCTTTTTTTTCCTGTTCTTTTTTTTCACAGCATTTTTGAAGCAGAAAATGCATCAAAGATGCTTCAAGTTTGAGCTGAACTTTAAAATCCACCGTCTTTCAGGGACTTCAGGGCTGAAGTGGCTTCACTTCCCTCTTTGGTGAGGAGGACAGGGTTGGACTGGCATGTGCGTCTAGTCACGCAGCCTTGGCAGGCTGGGCAGGTGCTCTACCGATCAAGGACTATAACAAAATAGGCGTAGTCTAGTGGGGACTGCTCACCTGAGCGAAAAAACCCCAGCACGACCTGCCACCTAACCACGGCCACCTAACCACGGCCACCATTGCCCTGCCTCACTGGTGCCTCACTGTGTTTCCTTGGTGGAAACACAAGTACTTTAAAGATAATCTGAAATTTTCCAAAGCCTCAATATTTGGTACACAAACGAGAAATGCTGTAAGTGACAGGAAAAACCTGCAGCAACAGAGATGCCCTTGTAGTGTCTGACTGTCAAGCAGCACAGAAGCGAGTAATGGTGACCTTCAAAAGCTGCATGGAAGCAATGATGCAGCTTCCCTGCTGGGGCAATACCAAAAAACCCCGATTGTGTGACCTAGGAAGAAGGAAACTGGGAGGTGGTGGTTCTCTGTGCGCTCCCCAGGAGCTGGCACAGCGGGAGGAGCATAGGCGAGTGTCCCCCGACAAACACAGGTGCTCTTTCCCCTTCCAGGGGGACCAAAATTTTGTCTTAATAGAAAGGAAATGCTAAAAGCCACTGCAGCCACGTGCAAGCACCCCTGAAAACATGGCCTGCTGGCAGTTCTTAAATCTGGCATTTAAAATTGCTCAGACAGATGGAACAAAAGCATGTAATAAAATGTGACATTTTATTTTATCATTTATATTTGTTAAGTCAATTCTTCGGATCATTCCCACTGTCAGCAGCACTGAATCAGATTCTGACAATTTGCAGTTTATAAAAACCAACTCCAGGGGTCAGACAGAAAAACAATAAGTAATAATTACAGGATACACCATTCATCCGTGAAATCTGGCTACAGTGCGTGATAGCTCAGTCTAACAGAAAAAAATGACACGACTCCAAAGCGTCACAGCTTCTGAGGTCAGTTATTTACAGACTGCTCAGTACCAATTTTCTACTTCATGGTTGTCCTTGTTTATATTTCTCTGTATCAAGGTTTTATTAGCAATTCAGAAAGAAAACATATATTTGTTATTCTCACTGTCTTCCAAGTCAGTCCCACTTGTTTGCCTTGGTATGTAACGGAGCACCTTCTCTCTGTCCTCTTCCAAGCACATCTGCATTTGATAAATGCTGTCTCTCCCTCGCGGTGTGTCACCCCCAGAGCCTCCGCAGCGCACGGGTACGGCTGGCAGCTCTCAGACTGCAGCAGGTAGCCACACGGATTGAACTTCCAAGTTTTTATTCAAGAGAAGCTAGCCCTGAGGGTCAGCATTCCCCACCTGGCATTGCTGCTGAAAGGAGGAGGTGGAAAACTGGCGTAAGCAGAGAGCGAGCCCTGATGCTCTGAAAGGTTGTCCCCACCCCTCCTTTTCCTGTTTGGTCTGGGACTTCAGCTGCAATTATATCGCTTAATGTTAATTTAGTGCTAAATTGGGAATATTAAGCAGTATATGATTAAACTTTTAATTAGCAATTAGATTAAAAGTAGCCTCCTCGCTGCAAGAGGAATGTCATGGGGAACTAACGTTATATTTGACAGTATTTTGCAGTCAGGTTTACTGGATTTTGTAGGTGACGCTTTTCTGGAGCCTAGCCCTGAGTTTGTAATGACTACTGGCTACTACCACAAACACAAATAGTTGCGTCCCTGGAACATACCAAAAATATACGGTCAGAGGTAAATATTAATTCCACAGAAGCAGCAACTTCAGACTAGTCCCAACTTCAGAGCAGAAACTGCTGCGTTAGGAGCTTTATCAACAGAACTGAAGCACACCCTTACCTTGAAAGCTGATGGTCTAAGGAATTGCAGTCTTTGCAGAGATCTGTACACAAATGCATGGAAAAAATAACCATGCTACTACTAAAATTTATTGTCATTATTTATTTATGGCACCAATTTTGTCACCAGAGAAGCCCAAGTAGGCAAGAAAGTATTGCCGCCTGTTTATGAGGTCCAGAAATGAGCCGGAAGCTGCTGGGGTGCAAGGAGTGGGTTTGTCCGAGGATCTTCCCTTGAGGATCTCGTTATCAGAGGGATTTACACGCTGAGGCACTCAGCTGGAAAGGGCTGTTCCCCTGATGAGAGCAGACAGTGACTGCAGACCCAGCTGCTTGCAGGTGGGAACGGGGCACAGTACCTGCTGATCCCACTGGATATTGAACCCCATCTGGCACTGGTGCCTGCAAAACATGTGGCTGAATGTAAGTGAAGCCTTTTATTTGCATCCTTCCACTCCAGGATCGATGGTGACCCCTCACTGCTGCTAGCATCGATGCTGCAAGGGAAACTCCCCAGCACTGCTGTTGCTCTTAGTATCAGCATTATCTCTGCCAGGCTTCCTGAAGCCTGGCTATGCAGATTCTATGTACAACATTTCGCTTTTAAGGACCTTGTCACTTGGGGTAACGTGTGCTCGTTGATGGTGCTGAGGAGCAAAGGGAGTAGCTGAATGAAGACGGCACGGGCCGCTCATCGGCTGGTTGAAGAAGCAGCAGGCTCCCTGCAGACAGCGCTCTCACTGCCAAATGATTTTCCTGTCTTTCCTTTCCAAGTAGTCTAAAACCAGGCACTTACTTGATGAGTATTTTTTCTTCCTACATCAGAACGTTTAAGTAAACATTAAGGTGTATTTTCAGGAAGCTAGTTTCAAGGTGGGACATTTTCAGCAGCTGTACCAAACACACCACATCAGAAGAAGAGCTTCCATCAGGGGATAGTTGGCTGCAAGTTGAGTTTTTGCCACTTGGGTTTCTGGTTGCACCTCCGAACAATATACAGGTCAAGAATTATTTGCAAAAATTATTCAGAAAGACATCTCAAATAATGAATATTTCAAGTGAATGATTATAGGCCATACTTGAATAAGAAAAGAGGCAAAATAGTCGATAAATTATTCATGCAGCTTTAGCACTAATGTAATAAATATTACATGGTGTTGGAGGGAAATGAAGGATTTTGAAGAAAAAAATTAACTATGAAGGAAGAGCACCTAAAAATTGGAGAAGGTGAATACACAGATTTGAGATACATGAATAATAATGAAGAGTCTAATGGGAGAAAATGAAAAGGATGACAACTACAAATCACTTTGGGGGGCAAAATACTCTTCCTATATAGTTCTTTCTCTACAAACTTCTTGAACTTCCTTCAACTCTGTTTAAAAACTAAACAAAGAAAACAAAATAAGACTGCCTGGAGTTAGCCAGGTAGGAACACGCCTAGATCCGGCTAAAGGGAATTACGTGATCGGAAGCACTGATTTATGAGAGGGCTGTAATGTTTGGAGAAAAACACCATTTTCAATACCAGATCCTGTGTTACTTTTACTTTGCAAAGAGACTTTTCTCACCAGCTTAATACTGCATTGGGACAATTGGATCGTGTATGTTTTGGAAGGACAGAATCCATAAGGCTTCTGTTGTGCTTCAGGTAGGCATTAGCTGCTGTGCCATTGAGCGCGTCTGAGGGATCAGTCAAACCTGCTCTGACGTACCACATCGAGTCGCGATGCGATCAATCCCTTGGTTGCTGTTTGGCTCAGGTGTAGTCTCTACAGATTCTCACTCATGTTATCACTTGAGTCTTCATTTTAACAGTTGAAAAATTAGTATTTTTTGATACTAATTTTGTGTGAAAATGGGATTTAACCTTTTCTTCCCTTCCAAATCCCTTCCTATTTATCTTCCTTTTCAACAGTAAAAAAATGGGAGAGAAGAGAGGAAACAGGTTTAAAAACCCCAACATATTCCAAATATATTTTGAAAAAGCTAATCTATCTAAAAGTGGCAACAGATTACACATTCCTTTCCCCATTGCCAATGGACTTGGGCTTGGCTTAACCTCAGGAATAACATATTAAAATGAAATGTTTTACATTTTTCACTTCGGTAAATGCCTCATTTACAGAATCTGTCATGGGCACACCAGTCTTCTCGTCATTAGACATATACCATCCTCGGCATATCAATCCATCTTCTGCACATCTGCTCCGAAAATGTATATTAGTATGTAGGGGTGTAATTAGTTATACCCATATGCTGCACGTACAAGATAAAACTTGAGAAACAGAAAAGGCCAAGAGACTTGACAGCCTTTATCCTTTCTACTGTCTATTTTGTGGAAGACACAGAAAAGTGAGAAGCTTTCCTTGCCCTCTGCCACAGGGTGGGGATATCACTGTGTCCTAAGCAACTTCAGGGGATCAGGCAAAAGCAATTTATGGTTTATTCTACTCCTTTAGGTTCTGCTCACTTGAGAACAATCATTTATATTGTAATATCCCCCAGATAGACATAAATTTTTTCCCTGGTCGTTACCACACTTACGAATTTGTCCTTGTGAAGAAATGATAAAGAAGATGGTCAGGGCCCCTCATCTGAAGCTTTTTGGCATGGGAGACCCAGGTGAGAAGCTCTTGCTACACAAAATGACACTCGTGTAGCAAGTATGGAGACGCTAGGCTTGTGGATCAGCTTTTTGGCAGCTGGGCTCAATTTTGCGGCAAGTGGCAAAGGAGAGAGGGACTGCAATCCGAACCTGAGCTATGTCTCGGCAACCAAAAGTTCATTCAACAGCATCGTTGTGTCACTTACCCACTTGTGTCGTGGGTAAAGCTGTCTCATGTTGAGCAACGTGCAGCCCGCTGTTCAGTGGCCACGTCCCTGCGAAAGGGCCACACAGAGGACTGGTGAAACTCGCTTGGATTTTACTCAGCTACAGGATCCTCTAAAATTTGCTTTCTTCACTAAGCCAAACGAATTACCTTGCGTTCATATTATACTCTTCTTTCTTCTGACAGTATGGTTCAAGATTATAGGTAACTGGAATATAGGGCTGTTGTAACTAGGATTTATCCCAGATTCTTCAAAGTTAACCCCAAAGGATGAAATACGCTCTGGGTACACTAGTTCCTTCTCCATGGCAAGAGGTTTGCAGCTGTTCTCAAAATCTGCTCTAATGAAACATTAGTTTTGTGTTTCCCTGGATGGTATATTATCAACCTCAGTTGGTGCCATGTGTAAAACCCAAGACTACAACTCAATTCACATATTTTGGAGATTTTGAACTTTCACTGGATCTCACCATCAGGGTGTGGAGCAGAAGCCACTGCCACTAGTTAAATGATACGGTACAAAACAAAAACTGAAAATGCTGCGTTCTGTAAACTGTTTTCTTGTTTTTGTACTGAAAACCAAAACAATGGGTCACTGTTCACTATCTGAACTAAATCACAGTGATTCAGCATTACAGAAACACCATTTTAAGTTTGTCTCCACACACCACATTTAGTTGTTGTGTATCTTCTTTAATGGCTTTATATTTTTCTTAAAAAACAAAACCAACGTCAAATTATTAGCATTCTTTCACTTCAGTAGGGGGTTTAAAACCAAAGCTGCTGCACCTCTGTCCTCCCACTTGTCTTTTAGGATTAATTTGGAAAAAAGAAAAGCTCTCCTAATTGTAGAGATTTAATTTCTTTATAAACTGGCTATTTTAAGATCTGTTTGCAAGATCACAATATGAAATGGCTCTCAAAAACAGTGTGAATTGATTACATCCTTCTGCAGAACATGTAGCAGTAGAATATGCATTTGTAGCTATTACACTGGCCTATAATTAAGGCTTTATTGCTTCCCTTCTGAACACGTGTTGCTGCTGGAGAACAGCTGAGATGCTTGAGATGAAACAATGGAAAATGCTCCTGCCCCCCCCAAGAAAAAAAAATTCACCCCCCAACCTTTTGGAAACAAATAGCAGAAGCACTGCGGTTACTACCAAATATGAGAGTAAGTCAAGATACCGATTATATTTTCCTGCTCTAGTTTCTTTTTAATGAGCAAATTTTCCACAAATACTATTAATAAGTTGAATGTTGCTTAATTGGGAGACTTCCTATTAGAACAGCTGAACACAGTCTTTGGTCTTTTTATTAATTCCAAGGATTCTGGATCACAGCAAGATGATGGAGTGGTCAGCAATCACATCAGGAATATTCACGTGTCTCAGAATGAGTGAACAGACCAATAAACAAGAGGAACTATATAAATATATTTGCATACTCAGATTCTCCGTTCTGCTCTGAAGTGATCTCAGATTTTTGAAAAACTAAAATTCATACTGAAATGTTCCTTGCACTGAGCAGCTCCCCGCACAGATGAGTGAGCTGAACGTCAGCTGCCAGCTTTATGAGCGCAGGGCTGTGCCACGTGTCACCGCGCCGGCCTTCTGTGGCGTTGCACGTGTGTCCCCACATCCTTGCTGTAAATCAGCTGTACCACAAATAACGAATCAGAACCGTCTAACATCTGGATCTGCGTTATTGGAGAGGGACTCCCAAGGACAATCTTCACAGCCTTGCAGTTTATTTGTTCTGAATAAATACTTTCGGTAAATGATAGAACGTATTAAAAAGCAGATATGAAATAATATTATATTCCCCACAAAGCTCATCCAGATGGACACATATACCTATAACATTGATCAGCTTTGTCAAGCTGCAGACAATGACGTGCTGAGCAGTGAAGCCAGAATTCCCACAGCAACTCCCACAGACTTCAGACACAACACAGGTTTGGTGTTGGTAGCAAGCCATGGAAAGTAGGAACTGGAACATTTCAAGTTAAGGGTTAAAAACTAAGCTAAATATAATTTAAACCATGAAAGCAAGTATTGCTCTAATTATATTTAAAGGTTTTTTTTCCTTCTGTACTATTTTTTGATCTTCTATATTCTGAAATCTATGTATAGACTGCAACCCAAGTGACAGATGACAGTTATCTTTGCACCACTCCCAGAATCTCTTTGGAGTGATGAGAGGAAGTCCAGGACTGACTCCTTTTGCTCCTCAGCATCCCTCTGCATCCCTCTCACTGCCGGGGCAGCGCCGCAGCTGAGAGTACTGGGGTTACCTTCGCCCAGTGTGTGCCTGGCTCCCCGCCCTCTGTGCCCTAACATGGCATAAAAGCTCTTATTAAACCTGGGTGAGGTGCTCAGAGGTGTGGAAACTTATTGTGATATTTGGCACGTTACCTCTTCCGTCGAGGGGGAACATTAATCACTTTCTCTGCTACAGAGGATGAAAAATGGCCGGTTTATTGAGCAACACAGAGGGCTATATAATTCTACTAAGCCTCGCCCATCGTGGGTGGTTACTGCATTCCTGTAATGTAAGCACGTAATCTTCCGACCGCCCACACTGCCACCCAGTGTACCACAACAGTGTATCGCAACATCGAGGGGGAGCAGGAACCAGTGTGGGACCTGCAGGAAGTGGCTTCGCAGCTCTTATGGAAGAGGAAAATAAAATTAAAAAGTCAGGGCATGTCTTCTATTGGCGTCTCTGCATTTTAGCTTCAAAGAGCATTTTCTTACCTTGGTTAAAAGAAGCTGGCTAGGACTTGCTGGTTTGACCCAGTACTGCCTTTCTGCATTAGAAACGCTGGGTAGGGCTGATGCTGGTCTGTGCTGAGAGTCTCTCCGCTTCAGCAAACACGCAGAACGAAGAAAAGGCTAATATAAAAAAAGGTTCTAGGTTCAGTCTTCAACAGAAGTGTATTTCTGTATGCATATGTGACAAAATGAGGCACAACTGTGTTAGTCTAGTATTGTCACAGTCTGTTAACAATTGTGTGCCATAGCGCACGATCATCATCACAGGAGATTATAAATTAGTTGCTTTTTCTGCTTTTGTGCTTCCCCTTTTTTTATTTCTCCATTATTTTTCTTCTCCTCAATGAGATGGTAACAAAACATGTGTAGTCACGGGAATAAAGCAACATGCTGGAAGGCACCAATAAATATTGAACAACTTACTTTACTTTGTTAAGCTGTCACAGTTAATTTGCTCGTAAAATTGGTACTGTCCTGTCAGTGAGTGAACACATAGTCTCTGAAGAGCTCTTCTCACTTTAGCTATTTTCTCTCAAACCCAATTACAAATCTTTCTCTAACCTTGCTTTAGCCTTGCTTTTATGTCAGCAGAGTCACCTGCCAGGGTTTTTGTGTTTAGTGCAAAAGGTGCGGCTGGAGGTCAGAAGGAGGAGAGGATGTACTAAATTCCTGTATTAGTTTATGTCTTCACAGAATTATTCTCAAGTTTTACTTTGTTTCATAGACTCATAGAACACTTCTTAGGTTGAAAGGGACTCTCATAAACTTCCCTCTTTTGCTTTTATTAAATAGAAACTTCGGACTCTTGTGCTTGTTACTGAAGTAACAAGCAGTGAAAAGAGATGAAAAAGCATCCGGAACTTGCGTGAACTGCTGCTCCTTGAGGTAGTCCCTGCCAGTCCCTACCCCCTCCAGCCCTGGAGCCAGGGCTCGTTACCAGCTTTCTGGGGCCCGAGCAATTCTTATGGGCTCCTGGGCAGGAGGTGCTGATGCTCAGAGCAACTCTGGCTTTGTCTTGTAACCCAACAGCCAAATAATGCAGCACCCAAATAAAAAACAGTTCTCCACTTAGAAGTAAGGAGCTTTGTGATCGTCATAAATGTATGGAGCTTCTTGCTCGGCTCTTATTTTATGTAGTATTTTTCTTTTCCTCCTGGTGAAAGCTTGTTTTATTATTTAAATGAATGCAATTCCGGAGAACAAATAATAATAATAAAAAAAATCTTATTTCATTTGCAAGAGAGTCTGGTGAGAGGCTTGATTTTTGTAACGTTGTATTATTTACATTATAACATTGCAACCACTTATTTTTTGATTAAAGAAGTTAATTCAAAAAGGCAAAATTCAGTTGCTCTTTAAGCTGACAGAGTGTTGCAACAAGTCCTTAAAGAAGAGTGAATCTTGGCCACACCACGCATGTCATCAATGGTGCCTTGATTCCAAGGAATTTTCTTAGATTGGCTTTGACAGTTAATGGCTTCCTGGCAACTCTTGGTTAATTATTAATGCAGATATAATAATGCTTATTCCTTAACTAACCTTCTAAGCAATACAATCATCAAAGGAATTATTCCTCCTGAAAACTCAGTGTCATGCCACAGTCTAGATCAAAAATGTGAAACCTCTTAAGTATGGTTTTTTGCCTGTAGCAAAACTAATACAATGGTTATTGATAATTTTTCTGATCATGTTTTAAACAAGGACATCCTTTTACAGTTCTGCATTTCTTTAATTGTGCATCTTACCTAAACCAGGACGGACCTTCACTTTTCATGTCCACCAAACCTCCCAAATCCACTGCAAGTTTGTGGCTCTCCCTTCCAGGTTCGGATGAGCTGCTGCTTTCCTAGCCGTCACTATTCCTCCCAGCGAGGCAGAGCCAGTGCTGACAGTGGGGCTGCCCCCAAATATTGGTGCAGTAAAAGCTTCAAAGCTGTGCAGCGCTTGATGAACATTTTGCTGTCTAGGTGCTTTCTGCTAAGGCTCTACAATTTGATCCCCTAGCCACTTGAGTCAGCCCCACCAGCTAGCAGGTAGGAGCTCCTCCATTCATCAGAAAAGCTTTATTTAGCCATTTTCTTTCAGTAAACTTAAAAGGTATTAGAGGAGCCTTTGACATACACCTCTGCCCACATCCATTCTTCGTGAAGCTGCAAGGGACCATTAGCGCGATGCAGTGGGCACGGCTGATATGTAACATTAAGGTGTGAGTTGGGCATATGAAGGAAAACCCCATGATATTCCTCCTCGCCGGCAAAGCTCCTGCTGGAAGGTTGTTTTCATGATTCATTTCTGCCAGCACTATCCTTACGCTGGTGACAGTATCAGTGAAATCCTGCCCATGGCTATCAGGCAAATGAAAGAATTTCAATATATAAACCCCAAATCTTTCTGAAAAGTCAGCATTTTGGGGGCAGACTGACAGTAGTGGGAGCCAGCAGCTCTTTTTTTATCCTGGTATTTATTTATGTCCAGAGAAAGCTCTGGACATAAATAAATCTTGCCACATCACTGGTCAAGTCATGGAGTTGGCACCAGGCACCAATTTAAAATCATTCTGTGCTTAGAGCCTCTGGTGTCTTGCCCATACAAGCCAGCTCTGTTTTACCTTTATCACCGACAATGTGCACTGGTGACAGCTGACCTGTAAGGTAGCCGAGCAGCTTTTGTGTGTGTTTTCAGCCTAACAAGAGAGAAGTGCCCTGTTTACAGGCCCTAGGTATGAACCACTGGCGTAAAAAGATGCACCTTGTTCTCAGCAGCTGATCTTTTCTTCTGTCTTGGAATTGTTTCCTCTTTATGATGACCAGACCTTGCAGACACGCTTCTCTCTGAGGAGGCTGGTTGTGGTTAGCCAGGAGCTGGAGTTTGCACACTGAACTATGAGCAAAAGGAGAACTCTTTTCTTTCTTTTGAATATTTATTTGACTTCTGCTTTCCAAGTACCCGTACATAAATTCAGAATGATGTAATGGGCACTTCAAAAGTATTGGACCAGCACCCATGACTGCCTGCCAGTGGTCCTGTCTGATGCTGGACAGAAAGGGCATCGCTGCACAAAATGGGAGTTGCTGGGCCAAGGAAACACACTGGGTCACGTTTCCTCTGGCTGCCCAAGGAAGCTGATGAGCTGTGCTGGTTCTGTATTCTACATGCGGTGATTAGCTAGCTAGGAAACTGCAGGTGCAGTCTGGATTTTCTGTTTTACAGTAAAAGTCTGATGTTGTCTTTAAAATGATCTCACATAAATTTGAGAACAAAACCCACACAGACCTGGATGGGAAGCTTTCACTCAGAGCTGTTGTTTCAGGCTCTCTGCAGACAGACACACCAAAACATTGCACCATTTTTGCACCGGTTTCTTTTCTGGAAGATCAGATTTGCCTTTTAAGTGTTTAATTAATTTCAGTCTGCAAATCTGCAGAAGGAGGTTGGGGCCTCCAGACAGAAGCTCTTAGCTGTAAGCAACTGAAAGTTGAATTCCTAGCCAGACTTCTGGCACTTCAGAAATTATTTAAAGTGGTTGTACACAGCTATCTGAAAGCAGCAGAAGGAAAATCCAGTAAGAATACACAGACTGATTTTGAGTGAGCAAATAGTTTAGGCACTTTCAGAGCATTAGCCTAAGCAAGGTGAGACTCCATAAAGGAAAAATCTTTGGAAATAGGTCTAAATACAAAATAGATTTTCTAAAATTAAAAGTTTCGACACAAAAAGGACAAGACAAAAAGGACAGTGTTTGATTATACTTAACAATAGACCTTGTTTTTGCATGATAGTGCTGCTAGAAAATCAGAAAATAACAACATGGTTACAAGAAAGCCTCATGGAACCGATTAGTAAAGACTGTAAGTTATGGCCTATCTAAAGAGGAAAAGAAATTAAAAATAAATAATGGACATAATGAACCAAGCCCATATTTTTGCCAAGGATGCAAAATCTGTGATGGTGCTTCTGATTCCCGAACGCCTCAGAGAGCAGCTTTCTGCTCCAGCAGAACCACAGATAAAATCAGTGCCACACACACTGGCACCCCCCACCTCAGCTAACCAGACATTGCATTTTCTTAGAGAAGCCTAAATTACAGGCATGGCATTTAATTTTTGGTTACATATTCTTCCAGGTAAGCCTGTTCAAGCTCAGTTTCGTGAACTTTCGCTTATCTGGTATTCAGTGTTACTGCTGTCTGTCTTTTTGGAATCCTGTTTATAGAACTGTACACTGCTGAGAGATTAGGAGCTAAAAACAGCAGGCAAAATTGAGAATTAATGAATGCAAATTAATGCTCACTGGGGAAAAGCCAATTCTCCTATATATACATACTGATGGAAATTAAAATATTTAGTATCTTTCAGAATAGCTCTTAATATTAGTGAGCAGTTCTATGGATTGGCAGCTCAGCATTCAGTGGTACTTTAAAAAATAAATGAGGAATTAGTAGGGAAAAATGATGCAAAAAATCAAAGCGTAATTGTGACGTACATTTCTGGTGTGCCTGCATTCGGAATACCAGTTCCGGCAGAACTAGAAAATAGAGAAGCAATAACAATGAGCACAGATGCAAAATGCTTTTGTTCAAGATGATATTAAGCTATGGCATTTCCTCTGGGAAAAGAGGCCGCGCCTGGAAGATGCTCTAGAGGTCTGTGAATTCTTGAGTGGCACAGGCGAGACAAATAGGAAACAATTACTCATCTCTTCTCACAGTTTAAGAGGCAGAGGGAATTACCTGAAATTATTGGATAGCTGACTTAGGAAATCACAAAACGGATTGGTTTTTTCCTGCAAATTAAATTGTGGAATCCATTGATACTCAGCATGCTAATTACTAAAATATTAGAAAAAGAAAGTAAAGCACAGCGAAAGGCATGAAGGCTATTAAGCACATTGATAGAAGCTCTGACGTTAAAAAAAATTTTGTGGGAAGGATACAATGGGACAAGAGCATAGTCCAGCCACGCTGTTCTTCCATGCCTGCACAAGCATTTGCTGCCAGTGCTGCTGGACAAGCCAGTGCGCAGCACAGCCCTTCAGCACAGCCCCACCTTCATCCTAGCACAGACCTGTCTCCTGTCTGTAAATTTTCCAGGGCAGGAGAGATGCATACTTCCTGCAGCATTTCAGATGCATCTTAACTGCTATTTTCTAGCTGAAAAAACCCAGAAGAGCTGAGCTTTCATTAATACTTCATGGGGGCAGCATGGGAGCAGTCGTCTTTGCATTGCTGAAAAGGCTGTGCTGCTATTGCAGGTCTCACTTGCAGATCAAAGCCACAAAAGGACTCATCCAGGTTGGACAGGTTCACAGCCACCCAAGTGCAGCCCTGTGCTCAGGAACTGAGCCCCTGCAGCCATCAGGTGACTGACAGAGCAGGAGCACCGCCTCCCTAAGATTGTGCTCTACGGTGAACTCGCCACCGGCTGCCGCAAGAGAAGAGCCCCAAAGAGGAGATATAAGGACTCCCTGAAACAACACCTCAGCCTAGGCCATACTGACCACCATCAGTGGTCCACCCTGGCCTCCCATCGGGAGATCTGGAGACACACCATCCATAACGCTGCTGCCTCCTTTGAGAGCACACGTAGAATCAGTCTCGAGGAGAAAAGACAGCGCAGAAAGAACCGTGCCTCGACTGCACCACCCAAGGAGACCTTCCGCTGTGCTCTTTGCAGCCGGACTTGCCTATCCCGCATTGGCCTTTTCAGCCATCAGCGCGCTTGCAGTGAGCGTGGGGAAAGCCCTTCCCACATCTTCGTCCGCAAAGCCAAGCCATGACTGACTGACACAGGAGGTGAGGGGACAGTTGAAGCCCTGCTGTTCTGTAAGGCCAGAGCCGCAGTTAGGCTGCCCCTGATTCCTGCACCTCATTCTCTTCAAACGGGCTTGCTCAGAACTTAACTACTAGGGGGAACAAATGCAGGAATTACAAGTGCAGACTGACAGACCTTTTGGGTGGAATAATTCAATGACTGGAACACTTTAATGCATACTGCATGAGTGAATCAGCTAATCATTTTAATGGAAAACTCTCTTTTCCTCTTATCCCCTTCTCCTCACACCGACTATCCAGAGAGGGAAGGATTGAAGGAGGGTCAGTCATGGCAGTAAAAGGTTTGATCCTGCAAACTCCAAATGGAAGCTCTTGTGTTGGCAGGATCAGCGCTGCGACTACCAGTGCATCACTGTAGAAACAGTCAGCTTCAGGAACTGTCCTTTAAAAAATGTCACATTGAAGATATTCAATAGACGTGTAAATACTGCAAACTGAAAACTAGTAGTTTAAAGCAGCATTAAACTCACAGAGCATGTTCGGCAGCTTTCTGTTCCGTGTTGCCATTGGGTGACTAGCGCAATCTATTAGATTAATCCTTAAAAGCTCCTTGAAGACTACAGTAGGTAATTTTACAAGTACAGGCAATTAGCCAACAAAGAGAATATAACAAGCATGCTAAAATACCAAAATATTTCTTAGAGACTAGGATACAGAATGAAGACAAGCTTACTTTATTTAAACTTTTTATTAAAATGGAGCTATCTTTACATATTTAAAATTCTTTACTTCCAAATTATGCAATTTTTATGAAAAAAATTGTATGTAAACACTTGCATAAAAATATGTAAAATCACAGCTAAGCAATATAAAGCAATATATAGCATGTTCCAAAATGTATTTCAGGACTAGATTACCTGAGTTTTCAATAAGCTGGTTTCCTGCATTTCACTGATTTTTAACAGTTAAATGTAATAATATATTTGATCTTGTATAAAGCACTTCTTTGGTTGGGAGAAACTGCATGGAAAAGGCAGAGATCGAACAGAGATCTTGCTCAAGGCCTATCTTCAGAATCTTCTTCCACTTGTGGATGCACTGTTTGAGATGCTAGGAAGGACTCCCATGTAGCAAGGCACTTCAAAAAAAAATCAACACAGATACATATGAATATAGCAGACAGATTTCTGTAAAACTGGTAGCCAGGGAGAAAAAGAAGAAAAAAATTAGCAGAATACGTACGCATTGTCACAAGCTGCTTGAGCAAAATGTGGTTTCCTAGCCAGCTCAGGGATATGCAAAGTGTTAGCAACACGCTGAGTGAGCTGGAAAGGTCACTTTTCCATAATGACAAGTGCACAGTGTGAGCACTGTAATTGTGTGTGTTAGCATGGGAGATGCTAACATTAATTATGTTCTTCTTTAATCTCTCCCCTTAGTTACAGGCAAAGATCTCTTCCAAAGAGAAAGTGCACTGTCAGGCACAGTTCCCTTGTAATCTCTGTGGATTCCTGTGGTATACCCAATCTTTTTCCAAGATAAATTTGAACAGCTTTCTTTCTAAACACACTGATAATTCATTTTTCCCCTGAGTATTAGGAAGGAAATGGGATCAGAAAGGCAGGGATAGTGGGGCAGGGAGATTGTCATCCTTACAACAAGTGGCATTTCTCTCCTCGTGGAAAACTGTATTTATAATTGTACAAAATTTTTTTTTTCATTTGAAGCACCAAGGCTGCAGGCAGTAAAATGAAAAAAAAAAAAAGATAATCCCCCAATGACTATCACTAGGTAACTCATGGTATGTTGATGCTTGTTACCCAAAGGGCCACGTTTCTACTATGTCAAGTTTGTCATTAGAACAGGGCAGGCAGGTTCATGCAGTAATTTTATTGTATTGATGCTATGGAAAAAAAAAACCACCTTGAAATGGAAGTGCTCTAATAGAATTTTGACTTATACAAGAGCATACTGCTCTGCTCTTGACAATACAGCTGATTTACTGCTTACTGTACACAGTTTTTTTCAAAAAGAATCTGAAATATTCACAGTAAATATGTCTTCAGAAGTTTCTCAGGAAATATCTTCTTTTTTATTAAAACCTAGTCAGCATACTCCATTTATCTGAACTTTGAATTAAATCAATACCCTGAAAACAGCATCATTTCCTTAGTGAAAAGTTTTGCCATAAGTATTCAAGGCACAGCAATTTGCCATGCCCAGCCTCAATGAAACATCTAGCATCCATCTGTCATTGCTTGGGAGACGTGGAACATACGCTAGCATTCAAACTGCTTGAACTTAAAGCCACCTAACTCTTGTCGTCTGAGACATTTCTGGTGAATGACTTCAAAACTCTGCCATTAAACATGTAGATTTAATCATATGACATTAAAGAGCCTGGTATCACCGCACACCTCTGTGCAGGCAGACGAGTGGGAGGAGCTGATCGTCATGAATAATGTTACAGTATAAGCTCAAAGAGCAAAATGAAGAAGACAGGCAGGATGACCAGAGATGGGGGAATCCATGGTGATGCAAGGACACAGAACCAGGGATAGTCATAAAATTTATATAGGTGACAAAAGTAACAAGAGAAAGCAAACAAAAGTCAGCAGTCATTATGTCTCTGAAGACATAAAAAAGTAGAAGATGTAGGTCTGCAAGGTAATGAGAGATTAAACCAGCCAACTAACCTAAGAGATCACAAAGAAAAAAGTATGGGGGAGCTTCTTTCTGCATTGCTTTGTGGTCGTTACCAGGCTTGTTAGAGACAGTTCCTGCTATCCAGATATTGTCCTAGACTATGGAAACCACTAATCTCCTCCCCCAATCTTTCCTTTCTGATTTTGCTGACAAAATCCCCACCTAGCTTCTGCTACCCTTGCACATGACATTATGCTGCTGTTCAGAGCACATAGGAAGTTTGAATTACTGTGAAAAGGGAGGAATAACAGGGTAAGATTCACGTGGAAATCTGCCTTCCTCGTTGACTTCTTGGAGAAATATTCTGAAATGGTAGATATAAAATCAGGGAGAAATGGTGAAAAAAGTGCCAGCAGGAACAGTGATCTGCAAGTGTTACAAACTGATTTCTGACTTAAAAGGTCTTTTTGACCTTTTTTTCTGTATAAAGCCTTTAAGGTTTGTTCATTAGATTCTCCCCTACTTCATGTGACGCTGTGGCAGCCGAGCCTATCTGAGATGCTTGAACCGGCATGTGGCATCCTGTCAATGAGACAGCTGCGAGCAATGTGCCTTCCCGGTGGGGCTCGGGCTCCCATTCCTAGCGCCCGGCCTGGATTACCGTCCTAGAAAGCTGCAAGGCACATCTGTTTTCTTAGGCTTTTTCTAGGTGTGGGACAAGAAACAATCACTGTTTCTTGAAAAGTCCTTTGTTGGCAATGACTGATTTTTTAATCTGAAACACAGTTTAATTTATTCCATGTCACTCCATGTTTTGTCATTCTGTAATTTTAGTAAGGTGAATTAAAATACATCTATCAGCACTGGCTGGAATGTAAAAATGGCTTTCTGTAATCTGTACAACACTAAGCCAAGAGCACGTGTTAAGATGCAATCGGAGTATGTTGCTTAACCAAATAGATACAATTTACTGAAGTCTTTCCAGACAAAGATGCAAAGCATTTTTTTCAGTTACACAAGTTACTCAGTTTTTAATTTATCCTCATTTATTTAACCAAAACACATTTTCCAAAATGTAAGAGCAGTGGTGGCTCATTTCACTGTCAGACATCACCGTGCTGCTACAGCTGACAAGTTTTATAATTAACCATACCAAAACAAAACTAGGTCTTGGTGCCTTAGGCTCAAGCTTTTTATATTGTGATGCATGAACTGCATAAACAACATTTTGTTAGTGATGTACACTTCAACACTATTACAGAATGATTTTACTTCATTCTCCTGGGAGGTTGAAAATGGAGATCTAAGTAGAGGATCAGCCAGCTTTCACAAAGCAGACAGAAAAGAAAAAAATAAAAAGAAAAACCAAACCCACAAAATTAAATGTGCGTGCATAGGATTGAAGTTCATAATCCAATTGCTTGTAAAAGCCTGGCAGAAGACATAAAAAAGCTTAAATACATTAAATGAAAGAGCAAGAGTTTAAATAAGGCTACTTCACTATAAAATATTCTAATTAGTCCTGCAGATCACACATCTATTCTACAATATCACTTGTAGAAAAAACAGCAAAAACATTTTCATAGAGTAAGGTTTTCACAGACAGTAGCATTCCTAACCAAAAAGAAGATACAAAAATAGAACGTGTAGTAGGGATGATAACAGAAGCCGTGCGTGACATGCTGTATGTGTTTCTGTCCCAGTTCCCTGTTTCCCAGCTGTGCTGGTTTTGCGGGGACAGAATCACAGCTGTGTGGAGTCAGCCAGGACAGCTGACCCGAGCTGGCTCGCAGGTGTATCCCAGACCGTAAACCCCACGCTCGGTATAAAGGGGAGGGTTTGCTGAGGTTTGCTTTTGCTGCTGCTTGGGCTCCTCCTGACCCCACTCCTCTTCCTGCTCCTGAGGACTGCTGTCCTGTTTGTCGTGACCTCCCTTCGTCTGCTGGGCTGAGTATAACTTTGTGTTCTCGATTTGGTGTTAGTTTGGCTGTTTTGCTAAATCTGTTTCCATTTTAACCTGCGGGGCTCCTCTCCTTTTCCTGATCCCCCCTCTTGGCTGGGGAGAGGTCATCGGGTGATAGAGCAACTGCTCCAAATATGGGTTAAATGTCGACAATACTTTAAAAGTATCATTGATGGTATTTTCTGGAGTAGAATCTGAAAATGAAGTCTTGTGTGTGTCTGAGAGACAAAAAATACTTTTATTGTTTCTGGGTGCAAAGACACAAAACCTAGAGTGCATAGAAATAGTGATTCCTGCTATTAAAAAATATCTTCTCAAAAGTATTTGAAAGAAATCTTTATGGTGTGAGTGAATGAGGGTTCAGTGATGGATCCTGGCTTTGAAGCAATGTGCACAGACACAAACTGGCTCAACCACGTCGGAGCTTTTCAAAATCTCGTGAAGTTTGTTAGCTAAATTACCAAGCACTGCTAAGGTAGGATGAGGATCAAAATGCATGAATAGTTAATTTTTTGCTACACAACCAAACCACCAGTTAAATGCTTCACTTCAGAGGCATCTAGGACAAACAACAAATCTTTCTACAACTCATACCAGATAGAGAAGTACATAAGGGTGCTGGAGTTAGTGGGAAGTTGCTGGAGAAGGAGTATTGTTTTGCACTCATGAGTGGTTTTGTTCCATTTATGACTGTACAGCAATGTAGGTCACAGAAATAAACTAAATTATGCTTGGAATAGTTAAGAAAATCAGGAAGCTATTAATATTTTTGGAAAAGAGTGATCTGTGTCAATACCAACAAGTATCTCACTATATTACTTTAGCTTTTTATCTAATAAAGATGCAAGGTTTAACAGGATTTGTTTGATATGAAAAAAAAATTAGAGGCTATGCTTTAAGCCAGAGTTTCATCCATGCACAATAAAAAAATGTGTTTTTTCAGTGCCAAAACTCATTGTCCAACACTGAAAAAAACCCCCCAGTCTTCCTGCATTTACTAAAGCGTGTTATAAGCAGGGGAAAACCACAATCTGGTATATTTGCTGCATTTGTAATGTCCAAGTAGTCTCTGGATCTGCAGTCTTTGGGCTGCAATATCTAGCTATTACTGCAGTGCTTTTTTTGACTAGAACAGGTTAACAAAGTTCTTTTCTGAGAAAAATTAAAGTGTTTCTTTTTCTTTGGTGCTGGAAATATCCTGGGAATGCATGAGAAAAACAAAGGGGAGAACTTAGTAAAAGTTTAATTGCTGTTGCTCTTCGAAGGCAGAGTTCAATATTGTCTGGTTTAGTTTTACTAAGTTGTACCGGGAACATTTCAGATGTGCTAGCTAAATAGCATCGCCACCAATAACTTTGTATCTTGTTTTGGTAATGCTGCATCTCTGGGGCTCTGTACAATATTTATACCTAACTTAATGAGAATAGTGGTGACAATCAGCTTTCTCAGCTGTAAGCAACTCCCTGTGGACACCTGTGATTTCAGCTGCGTGCAGATACCCTGCCTGGACTAAGGTGTGCTGTTTTGGACAATAATGTCACACTTAGGCACAGGAAAAAGGAATAAAATGAATGGTACAGCATTAATGTGCTTCATTCAAGAACCCTTCTCTGTAAGGTGAACAATTGAATGATGTTTACTTACAAATGGGAGTAAAGTTCTGAATTTTTAAAAATTAAAAACTTTTAATATTGTTTCAGAAAATCCCTTGTGTTTTAGCAATGCACTTACAATCATTATTAATATAGTATGTTATTGGCTTTAAGCCTTTGTGGAATACAGACAGACTTAAGTATGGATTCAGCTCTTTAAGAGAAGCAAAGAAAAGGAAGTAGAGAACTTTATGAACTCTTGAGACCAGCTACAGGAATACCAAATGATTGGTCGGTCATGGTAAATCCTGGCTACTAAATGACATTGTATTTCTATGTGTTATAACACATAGCTTGGACATTATCACAGGAAAGGCTTCATTCTCATAGGCCTGCATAGGAGTGACCTCGAAATTTGCAACACTGGGCTTTAGTTACTGTCTTTGATACCACAGAAACACTGAGAGACACAAAGAGATTGGTGATTCCGCAGCTGTAGAAACAAAGGAATGCTTCTTGTTCAGGTATGTTAAATAGATAGTTAATAAACTGGAAGGCTACAGAAATCCCTCTACTTGTTTTGAATTACTGAAACTAGAGACATATAATTACAGGTAGCACTTTAAAGTAGCTCTTCGTGTAACATGAACATTAATTCAGCTTCAGGGAGACATACTCTTTTTGCTAAGGGATTCTCAACAAGTGACAGCAGAATCCTTAGGTGGCTACAGTTAAGGAAAAATCCAAACAAACGTAAGGGCATACTCTTTACCCATATTGTGACAAAAAGGAGATGAAATTTTACAAATCCTAGTGTACTTTGACACACTGCTGTACTGTGCTTGATCACATGGGCTTTAGTTTTATGCAGTCTTGAAGGACTGGATCCTCTACTGCAGAAGCCACCAGAAAACATGAGATGTCTGTCTCTCATTACTCTGTAGTTCTCAAATGTAAGGGATGTGGAGAATGGCCACTAACAGAAATGACTCCTGGTTAAGCTGTGCACCTGGGCAATTAAGTCAATGAGACTGGGGAATAACGAGGAGCACAATGCTGCCATAGAGAAGGGAATGGGGTGCTGCTTCTGGAGAGGCAAGAGTAGGAATTTAACTGGGGAGGTGGGGGGAAAGCTGTGCAAAGGAGGAGAAGGAGGTAGTGAC
Organism: Buceros rhinoceros silvestris; assembly: GCF_000710305.1. Taxonomy (NCBI): domain Eukaryota; kingdom Metazoa; phylum Chordata; class Aves; order Bucerotiformes; family Bucerotidae; genus Buceros; species Buceros rhinoceros. The sequence goes on from NW_010419082.1 coordinate 84,159, forward strand.
TAAGTTAGCAAGCATGAGAGAATTCCTCGGAGATGGACAGAAGAGCTGGGCACCCGAGTCATATCCATGGTGCCTGGGAGCATGCACAGAATGTGCTCTGGGGAAAAAAAGGCAAGAAATAAGATGAGGGGTGCTGTAGCAAGAAAAGGCTTAGTAAGCATCAAATGGTGCATCAAAAGCATGAACAAGTAATTTAACTTTGTTCATGTGAGAGAATGTTAATGATGCAAGCAGTGACTGAACAAGGGAAAAACAGGCGCTGTGTTTGTGCACGAGTTTAGCGAGTGAGACTCAAACTCTTATCCTTAAGGATTTTTTTTACTAAAAGCATGAAAATCATACACTGATTCTTAGGGTTCTGAACTTCCTTTCCAGAGTTTCGCTTCCAAACACTGAAAGCAGATGCTGGGGGTTCTTTTTCTGCTGTTTTTGCAGAACTACAGGTGTGCATTACACACCTGTAGACTGTAGTATAAGGGCCTCTGACAGTAATCACTTCTCCAATAATTCATCATCAGCATTAACCACAGGTCTCAAATAAACATTTACAATCAAAACTCCCAAGCTAAATATTAATTTTATCAAATTCTCTTGAATGTCAGGATTAAGATAATGATTTTCTGACAAAACAGAAAATTAAGCCCTCACTTTGTGCTAACTGTATCACTTGTTTTTTGCAGTATTTTCTATTATTGCAACTGCTGCAGCAGGATAAGGTGCTCTTTTCTAAAAAAAACCCCCCATTTTATACAGGTTTCTGTATCTAAGAAGAGCACCAACAAAGAATAATGTTTCAGTATAAACCGATTTTTCCAGTATTTCAGAGGCTAGTTAAGAACCACTGGCAGTTACAGCTTTTTCTGCAGTTTGTGACTTCATGATAGGAATTCAATGTACAGTATGAGCTTTAGTGTTCTGAATTGAAATTCTAACTTGGCAAAAAGAATTTCTAGACAGGAAAGAATCAAAGAGTTATTTTTGTGTTTTAATTTAGTTAATCATTCAGTAACAAAATATTCCAATATATTCAGCATCATTTTAACATACATATTACTGATACAGAAGTCAAAGGTCATCAATAACTGAAGAAAATGTGAGAGGATGCCAAAAGCTCGCTGCCTGATTTAAGAAAATATTTTGATCTTAATCTGTAACAACAGATTGTCAATGTCCATGCATCTCACGGACTATATGTTAATTAATTAGACTTGATGATCAAGAGATCTGTCTTTTCAATTATGTTTTCACAAAATGATTTGTAAAATCAGGACACTGTCACTGGCTAATGGGCAATCCCTAGGAAGTTCAGAATACAGGATTGGAAGTTACACATATCAAGATGTATCTGTGAAAATTGCTAATTTATGATTAATAGATGGCTTAGTGCATTACATTTTTTCCCCAAATGAGGATAAAGTCTTTAAAAAATTTCAAGACATCTGGGATATTTTCAAAACATGCACTTCAACATGAAGAAACTTCACAGAATGCTTAACATATTTTGTTACGTTTTCAAGATCTCTTTCTTGTAAAGAAAGATC